>NC_134085.1:74876191-75176191 GCF_000715075.1 Nicotiana tabacum
TGATCTGTATCGTAATTAAGGAGACATAGCAAAAAGAATCATCAAATTTGGACACCGTGTGAGGATTTTATGGTCATTTTACTAAGAATTGATTGCTAGATTTTCAAATTAATTACGAAATTGCCACTGTTGCGTATTTAAAATCTGCACTATTTTCAAATATTGAAACCAACATATCTCCTTCAATATAAGGTCAAATTGAGTGATTCAAGAGCCTAACTTGACTTGAATTTCACAAGGAATCCATTGGAGGTATCTAAAGTGAGTTTTGATATCTCTTAGCACAAGACTGGAGAGATTGATGACTGAGTGAGGTCGAGAGCCTGATTTTGAGTGACAATTATGGGATCGGGCTGCACGCTATAGTGGTTATATTGATTTATGCCATGATTGGCCTGTTATAGCGCTTGGGCTGAAAGAGCCCCTCCGGAGTCTGCACACCCCGTTGATTATATTCAGGGGTGGATCTTTCCTTGGTATGGAGATGGATCTTCTCCATGAGGCTAGATTGGCCTGTTTCCTCGGTACCGGGTGACTTATAGTTAGTGATGTATATATTCCGGGATGGATCTTCCCTGGGCCGAATGGGCCTTATACATTATCGAGTGGTTGATTATGATGAGTGGAAGGTCTGATATAGTGAGTTTTAGTACTTTGAGAGCGCAAGTACATGATTCATCTCTGAGGTACATATCATTGACATGCATATATGACATACATGCATAGAGACACAATTTCCTCATTTTGTACGGTATCACGTCATTCATGACATTATATACACATTGATATGTGGTCATAGAGAGGTATATCACACTTGCTGTCTAGAAAGAAAATGAAACATCTTATTTATTGTGAAAAGGGGTTTTGGAAAAGAAAATACATTTTTTTTAAACTATCCCATATTTCACGACGTTTTCAGTAAAGAATTTGAGTTTTCACTGACTTAGCAGGCGGAACTATTTTGGGAAAAAGTTGAATACTTTATCTCTGAGTTACTTCATTTTTTATATGCTTTACATTGTTATGAACTATTATTGGATATTGGTGTTGGACCCGACCTATGTTCCAGCTTGTCACTGCTTTCAACATGAGGTTAGGTTTGTTATTTTTTGAGTACATAGGATCGGTTGTACTCATATTGCACTTCCTGCATATTGCGTGCAGATCTCGAATGTCGATGTTGCTACGTTCGATGGTTGCTGGATTTGAAGATGTACCTACGTCCTTGATGTAGCTACCTCTTGTTCATGCTAGCCTTATCTTTATAAAACTCTATTTATGTACTTTTCAAACAGAAGATGTATTTTATTCATATCGGCTTTCTTAGAAGCTCATGATTTGTGTTACCAATCCTTGGGGAGTGTATAAAAATTCAGTTCACTTCTTTATTTAATTGTTTGGTTGACTTTAATGGAATTGGATAGTTATTAGTTGGCTTACCTAGCGGGATGAGTTAGGTGTCATCACGCCTAGTGGATTTTGGGTCGTGACACCTCCTTTTATTACAATCTCATCTCTTTAAATTAGCTACTTATTCATCTTAAATGTAATGTCTTCTTCACTACTACTGTTTGTGCTTTATTACAGGGTCCTTTTTCGAAGACGCCAGTGGTTATTGGTAGACTTCAGAGGGGTAAGAAGCCGGTGGTTCTTGGTAGACTTCAGAAGATTCTATACATTCTACAACCTAATGATCTTTATAACTGTGATTCTTCTTCTCATTTCTCTGTAAATACCATAGATGCTAGTGTTCATAAAAAGAATAAGAGTAGTTTTGCTTCTTATTCTTTTGTGTATGTTACCCTTTCTACTTCTGTCTTGTTTGTTGATCATGAATGGTATTTGAGATTAGGGCATACTCCTTTTGATAATATGAAATATATTTCCTTTCTTTCTAACAAATTTCCTAAGAGACAATCTTTCATTTGTTCTATTTGTCCCAGGGCTAGGCAACAAAGATTACCCTTTCCTGAAAGTTCTATTGATTCCACTGCTCCTTTCCAACTAATTCATGTATATTTGTGGGGATCTTACCCCACTCAAATATATAATAGTTTCAAGTATTTTCTGACTATTGTTGATGACTTTACCAGGGCCACTTGGACTCACTTACTCTCATCTAAAGCCAACACCTTTGTTGTTTTGAAGTCTTTTATTATTATGATAAACACCTAATTTAATTTTCCTGCTAAAATTGTGAGGTCAAATAATGCCTTTGACTTGGGAGGCAGTTCCGAGGCTGTAACTTTCTTCTCTAATCAAGGTATTCTTTACTAGACCTTCGGCCACACATACAATAACGTAGTGGAGAGAAAACATAAACACCTTCTTGAAACTGCTATGCACTCATTTTTCAATCTAAATTACCTCTCAAATATTGGGATGCGTGTGTCTTGACTGCTACTTACCTCATACATAGGTTTCCTTCTCCCTTGCTTCAAAATAAGTCACCTTTTGAGCTGTTGTATGGTCACTCTCCTCCCTTTACCCACTTGAAGACTTTTGGTTGCTAATGTTTTGATGTTGAACCTAAATCTTAAATTTAAATCTAGTATAATTCCATCTATTTTCATTGGATATAGTTCTGGTAAGAAAGCTTATAAGTTGCTCAACTTATCCACTTTGGCTATTTTTCATTCTAAGGATATTGTGTTCCATGAACATATATTCCCTTATTCTAATGATTCTACTTCTGGTAACTTATTTCCTCAATTACCTCATTCCCCTGTCCCTGTAAATATTACTATGTCTACATCTTCTTACCCTTTTCCTTCTCACTCCTGATACTCTATCCTCTGCTTTTAATCCTCCTTGGCGAGCCCCAATTAGGAGATCTGGCTAATCCTCATTGCTAATCCTCCTCTTAGGAGATCTAGTAGGCCCTCCAAGATCCCTCTTATCTTAGTGTTGTATGTATGTACCTTTGTCTCATGTTCCAAGGTTTTTACCTCTTCTAATACAAATTGCTTGTTAGAGCCCCAATTCTATCATCAAGTTGTGTCTAATCCTGTTTGGCAAAAGACCATAATGAAAGAGTTTCAAGCTTTAAAAGCAAATAACATAAGGATTAACATGCCTATTCCTTCAGGGAAGAAAGCTATATCTTGTAAATGAGTTTACAAGATTAAACAGAATCCAGATGGATTTATTGAGAGATATAAGAGTAGGTTAATAATTGTAGGTGATAGTCAACATGAAGAGGTGAAGTTTACTGGAAATTTCTCACTTGTAGTCAAACTGACCACTATTAGAATTCTACTGTCCATAACAACTAAGTGACATTGGATAATTTTTCAATTTGATATTAATAATGCATTTTTTCATGGGGATCTAGAAGAAGTGGTGTACGTGAAAATATAATCTGGTTTGACTATTCAATATTCTATTTCTACCACTTCTTTGGCTTGTAGAATTAATAAATCTCTTTATGGTCTTAGACAAACCTACAGACAATGGTAATCTAAGTTGTTTTCAGCTCTTTTTTTAAAGGTTTTCAACCTAGTGTAAATGACTATTCCTTGTTTAGAAAGTTGCATGGTAGTTGTCTGACTATAGTAGCAGTTTACATTTATGATATACTGGTGACTGGAGATGATTTATCTAAAATTGCTACTCTAAAAACTTTTTTAGATGATTAGTTTAAAATAAAAAATCTTGATGAAATTCATTTTTTTCTTGGGCTTGAGGTTATGAAGCAGACAAATGGGTTCTAGTTAATCAACACAAGTTTCTTATGGATCTTTTTTCTGAGTTTCACTGTTCTACTATTACTCCTATAGTATCTCCCCTAGATCCTCGTGTTAGGTTGTCAACTCCTATTACTCACTGTTAGGTTGGTAGGAAAGTTACATTTCTTACAGCACATTAGACCTGATATATCGTTATTATTCAATATTTGAGTCAATACATATGTGCCCTACGAATGACTCATTTAGATATTGATTACCATGTGTTGAGATACTTTTCTGGTAACCCTTCACTTGGTTTGTTATTGTTTAACTCTCCAGACATTGCTCTCAATGACTACTGTGATTCTGATTGGGCAAGTTGTGCTGATTCTAGAATATTTGTTCCTTATTCTGTTTCTTGGAAGTTATTCCATTGCCCGGAAGTCTAAGAAACAACCAACTATTACTCTTTCCTCTGTTGAGGCTGACTACATGGCACTAAGATTGCTGGTTGCTGAGGTTTCTTGGGTTCTCAAACTTTTGGCTGAACTTGGTGTGGCAGATCTTGTAACTATTGATATTTTCTGTGACATCCAATCTGCCATACACATTGCCAAGAATTCTATCTTCCATAAGAGAAGTAAGCATATGAAGTAAATTGCAATTTTGTTCGAGATGCTTTGAAGGGTGAGATCATTGATTCGCGTTCCATTTCCACCACTTCTCAACTTGCTAACATTTTTATTAAGTCTTTTTTGGGTAACAGTCAGCAGGCCATTATCTCTTAGCTTGGAATGGATTCTCGTTCTAGAGGGGAGGGGAGAGGGAGTTGTTGGAGTCCATGAAGTAGTGCACCTGCCCAATGAGACAGAGGCCCACTTAAAGATAAATAAACTTTCTCATTTTTTGTACAGTTTTCTAGTTAATGAAAATTATTTTTTCTTTCCGCTCATGCTCTCTATTTTATTTTCATACCTAAACTGAGGTTTAGGACTTTCTTCACACATTTCTCTTGAGTTCATGCTGAATTATTGATTTCAGCTAGTGAGTGGTGGGTTTTAACTACAACGATGTTTATATGGTGGCGAACTATTGATCGGAGGTGGTGAAAATGAAGTAGTGAGTTGTGAAGGTAAATTAATTAAGGGATGGTAGAATTGGGTAACATGGTGGATAACTATGTTAGTTGTGAAGGAGATATGCAACTGGTGGAATGGCCGGTGGCGCCGTGATTAAAGTGGAAAAAGGAATGTGCAGTGTGAATGAGTGAATTTTTTTGTGTAATTTATTTCGCCGAGGATAAATTATATATTTTCGCAAATTATAAGGGTCAAGTTAGACTTTTCGCAAACCAACAAGGCAAATTTAGACCTATTCCCTATATAATATTTGGTCCGTTATTGTCTAAGAACAATTTTGAACCTGTATTAATCTAAATTTTCCTTTAAGAGATTTAACATGAAGTGGTGTTATGAAAAGTAAAATGGCTGAGGTCGAGACCTAAATAGTGGGGCTCATAGCCGAGCAGTCGATAGCGATCGAGGTCAAGCATCAAGAGTAGCAGCAACGACAAGTTTTACAATACGATCTTTAGAAGAATATTCCATTGAATATTCTCTGTACTTGTACTTTTAGGGTTAATTGGGGATATGTCCCATATAAATAGAGAGAGATAAGATGAAAGACATGTAATATTCTATGATAAGAATATTATATGAAAAACAAACTTTCTCTCTAGATAGAATACAAATATTACCTTTCTAAAGAGATTTGATTGTCTATTATTCCACACATTTTTTATCAGATCCGAGAAGGATCCCTATATTTTAGTATTTGTCTTCCATCCATCATTGTTAGGAGGAGGAATCACCTCATTCAATATTGGGTTAACTATTCTTCCTATTTACTTTCATGCCATTTATTGCTATTTATTCTTGACATTCTCTCTTCATTGTTAGGAGGAGGAATCACCTCATTCAATATTGGGTTAACTATTATTCCTATTTACTTTCATGCCATTTATTGCTATTTATTCTTGACATTCTCTCGTCATTGATGATCTTGAAACATTAAATACATAATGCATTTAATCTGATCTCAATGCCATACTACGTCACTCGTATTAACCAGTCATAGATTTGAAGTTATTATCATTAACTAGGTTTAACCCTTTATTATATTTAATTAGTTTAATCAAAGATCTACACTTTTTGGTCAAATAATTTGGCATC
Source organism: Nicotiana tabacum (assembly GCF_000715075.1). Classification (NCBI taxonomy): domain Eukaryota; kingdom Viridiplantae; phylum Streptophyta; class Magnoliopsida; order Solanales; family Solanaceae; genus Nicotiana; species Nicotiana tabacum. The sequence continues at coordinate 74,882,091 of NC_134085.1, forward strand.
GTCTATGTGGATTTCCTAGTTAAAATTTTAGTTTCTTCTCGATCTATAACTAGCACACAAAAAAACACATATAACGCTACCCTCTTGTGCATACAGATTTAACATGGCAGGTAATAGAGAAGAAAGGATGAAGACAGTGGGCGATCTCACCACCAACCTCTTAAACACCATCAACGAGGTTGTAGAAATAGAGGGTGAAGATGCAACGCCAGACACCTCCCCCAGGCGAAATGGCTCACCCCTCCCTCTTGATAGTATCACAACGTCCCACTGTAAAGGGGCTTTTTGATAACTAGGAATTCTAGCCTATCTTATGCTCCTTTTTACTTAAGTTTTGGATAAAAAATGTGTAGAATTATTCCCAAACCTAACTTATTATGTTTGTTTGCAGTGTTTGGTCAAAATGAGGCAAGAAAGTCATAATCAGCTCATAAAGGAGTGAGACCTGCACAAGTTCAAAACTGAGCTAAAATCGCTGACAACAAAGAAATAGTGCGGCCGCGAAAGTTAAACCGCTGAGGCGACCATATTCACGCTCTCAGCGGATTGAGGTTCAGAGAAGGCACTTTTGTGCTAAACAAACACCGCTGCCCGTGGTGAAATTGTGCAGTAGCGGAATTATTGATGCGGACGCGGTCCATATTCCACTGAGGGCGAAAGTGAGAATAAGAGGAATGGAGATTTGGGCTCAAATGAAAAGCGCGGTCCGCGAACACATTTCGTGACCACGGTTGAAGACTATGTTGAGGCGGTTGATTTTTTGCTCCCAGCGGAATCAAGTCCAAACCAAGCTCAGAAGAGAAGAAACGCGGTCCGTGCTTGCTTTTGCGCAGCCGTAGAAGTCCCAAAGCTGAGGCGCTCAATTTTACACTGTCAGCGGAACCTCCGTAGGGGCATTTTTGTCCAGTAATTTTAGCTGTATATAAATAGATCTTTTTCAGATTTTTAGGGTATCTGTTATTTTGGGGAGCTCGTGAGCAACCGCTTTTTTCTTTTTAGAGTAATTTTAGAACATCTTTAGCAATTAATCTTAGATTTTACTCTTGTAATTACTTTTTATGGCTTATATTTCATCTCCATCTTTGATTTCTACCTTGACTATGAGTAGCTAAACCCATTAGCTAGGGTTGTGACCCAACCCTAGTGTGGGTATTTAATGGGTCTTCAATTTTAGGGCTTAATTATTTATGGGTTAATGATATTTAGCTTGATTCATGCTTTAATTGTTGAATTGGTGGTTGCAAACACTGATTTGTGCCTTTTTGACTTAGGCTCTTCTTGAGAAAAAGAGATTAAGTCTAGGAAATTCAGGCTAACAAGGAATTGGGGTGCATTCAAGAGATTGATAGCCCTAATTAAAGGGTTAAACCTAGAGATAGTAATACCCGACTTGAGCCACTTTTGCTTGCATTGTTTGAACACCCAATTGGGATTCAGAAAACCAATTAGGTAAAATCACTCAAACTACCGAGAGGTATAGAGAGTGTAATTATGTGCAATGGTTATATCATGATCCCAATTATAACAAGTTTGTCCTAAGTTTTAGACCCCGTTAGATACTCACCTAGGTGTAAGTCACTTTCCTAGTGCCTTTTACCAATTGAGAAAACTCTTACAAAAATATTGTACTTAGCTTATTTTCAGCATTGATTAGTGTTAAAAGCAGAATAGAAACCAAACAAAGCATGATTGGAAGTGCAATTAAGAACAACGCACTTAGCTAGATTAGATAGAAACCCAATTCCAAACCAATATTATCTCTCTGTGGAAATCGATCCCGACCCCTCGGGTAAAAGCTGCATCGACCACTCCTCGCCATTATATTGTGGTGTAGGGTTGGAGCTGATCACTTTTTGGCGTGGTTGCTGGGGAGCTAAACGGTTTTGGCTATCTATCTCACTAGTTTTGTGTCTTGTTTTTCTTTCCTTCTATTTTACTAACTCGTATGAGTCAATTGATTCAGATACAAAATGGCAAACAATGATCCTCTCAGAAGTGTTATCCCGGGGGAGGAGGTAGATGATAATGGTGACAATGAGGTGCCTCTAGTACTTCAAGGTCAAAGAAGAGGCTGCTAGGCCAATGAAAACGTTCCAGACCCTCCCCCAGTCCCTCCAAGAGTCGCTCCTTGGGTGCTTCCAATTTAAGGTTACGCAAGTGCAATTGTCCCACCTCGGATCCGGGCAGGCAATTTCCTGATTACAAATGTTTTGCTGACTTTATTGGAGCAACGAGGGTATTTCACAGGTGCTCCCTGCCACACCTCCTTTTTCTACCCCGGAAAAGTGTATAGGGGAGTTTTCCAATTAAAGTGACAATAATCGAAACGGGATTATTTATTTAAGTTCAGAGTCGCCACTTGGGATATTTATGGTGTCCCAATTCATCGGTTTAGAATCTCGAGTCGAGGAAGTTTGACTATGTTTTATAGTCCGCGAAACACAGAAATCCGGGTAAGGAATTTTGTTAACCCGGGAGAAGGTGTTAGGCATACCCGAGTTCTGTGGTTTTAGCACGGTCGCTCAAATATTATTATTGGCCTAATTATCTGATTAATTACATATTTTAAACCTATTGTGTATTTTTTAATCTTTGACCGCTTTTAATTATTCTGGAACAAGTTACGATTGTCGTACGCTTGTTTGTTTGGTACACATTGCGAATCGTGTCACGGAAACCGTACCTACGATCTACAATATGTTTATTTTATTAACAATATTAAATTGTGGTCGGGTCACATAAATATACCTCCGGATTTTAGAATTGTGTATCACAACTACGTCACGGGAACCGTACCCGTAGCTATGATACTTTATATAATTAACGCGCCTAAAGCAAACTACGAGAGGTCAAGGCATTTTTTTACATTAGTTAAGATATTAATGTGATGGTCATAGACTATGTGATTGGATGGCACACCTCAACTTATTTTAAAAAGGTTTGTACTCAACTAAAGCAAACTATGGATATTCATATTTAAAACTAATTTGAAATTAGGTATCACAACTACGTCACGGGAGCCGTACCTGTAGTTGCGATGATTTAATTACATGCCTAAAGCAAACTACGAAGGCTCATGCTTATTTCCTAAATAAATTTGAGATTATTGAAGTTATTGATTATGAAAATAGAACTAGTGTGGCAGAAGTGTAAGATTTCAGCTAGAATTAAACGTAGTAATTATTTGGCCCTGAAAGTGAGCCCTACTTTAGTCTACTATCTTTGGGCTAGATCCCATTCAAATTTTAAGGCCCAGAATGATACAACTATTGAACGGATTCTCCAGCACGTTATTTGTTCCATAGATCCAATCCATTTCCCTTGTCTTCCCACGACCCAATCGCTTATTGACAATAGTAGACACAATGCTAAATATATCAATGAAAGGAAACTATAGAATACCAACTCAATGTTTAACGCAACAGAACAACTACAGATATACATGATTGACAAAATACAATGCTAGTCCATTCATGAGCAGGGAACATATTGTGGCATATTACAAAATCGGATAGTTTGGACTTTTATGGTTTGGATGAATTTAAACTGGTAATGAATCACATCAAACTCAGATGTTCAACTACTACATCAATGTTTGAATTCTAAGATGATAAATCTGGACATTATTTTTGCAATTAAACATGGAGTTTTTCTTCAAAGAATACATAAAACTGGGACTCTAGAATTAATCCCTCAAGCTTGACAAACAAACCAAAGCCAACATATTAGTCAACACCCTAATTCAATGAATAACAAAGAAACGAGCTAATTACACTATGGCTTTATCCTGAACTTTTCACACAGATCTAATACCTAAAGTATGAACTACAAAAAATTTGTCACTGAATAACTCTACTAATCAGTGGCTGTCATAGCAGATTAATCACATCTAAGAAAGAAATAGACGGGAAGAAGTAAAGAGAAAGCTGAATGGCTTAAAAGAAACATGAAAAACTAAAGTCCAAACAAGAGAAACTTCATTGATTTCAGCATAAGTACATCTTCCGCACAAAACACACGTAAGCTCCATTTTCCATTCAAGATTCAAAAGGGTACCTAGATGCAGTAAACGAACAAAAATGAGGAAAGAAAATCTTCTGGAATCAACAAATAATAGCAGCAAACTCCAGTCAAGTCAATAACAGTCCCACAACTCAAAATTTTAAGAAACTCCCAGAGAACACCAATCAAACAGTAGTGAAAAAGACCAAATAGCTTTGAATCCTGTTACTATGAGGCTTTTGACCCTTCTTTCTATGAGTTGTGTGTGTTCATTATGAAAAAATCAACTTTCAGGAAAGAAATTCTAAAAGACTTCTCTATATCAGTTTATCAGTGAATAAGTGTAGCCGTTTTCCGCTTTTGTGTCTAAAACATCTCCCATAGAATGAGGAAAATGATCCTTTTATTGAAATACTTTAAGGTAGCACAACCAGATTTTTTTTCATTCACTATTATCTCTCCTCAATTCCCTTTTGTTCATTTCAGACCCTAAATTTTATGCATGTTTGTTAAACCACCCAATTCCCACATTCCTGGAACTTCCCAAATAGTTAGGAAAGATTCTTTCTATTCAAATCTCCTAACTACCCCTTGAAAGCTTTGCTAATTACTTTAATCCTCCAAGACATTTGAACCAATATGCCCAAAATGTCTCTAGGCTTCTGCACTAACAAGCCTCAGCATTCTCTTTGGGCTTCTTGCACTAGCAAACCCAATTCCAAATCCAAACAAACAACTCACAAGAAATCCAAACCAACAAAGTTCTGAACCTTACTGACATCAAACTTTCCAAAGAAGCAAAAACAAAAAGAAAAGGAGCGAAAAGGAAAGGAAAAAAATCAAAATGTACTAACAAAGAGAATAACTGTACTTTTAAGCTATTATTACCAAATTAGTCAACTAAAAACTCGTATGCTCTAAACCTAACTGAGATGAAGAGTAGAAATAAAGAGGAAAAGAAGTATACCAAATAGATCGATGACCCAGAGATGATGACATCCGGCGATAGGGCTTCGGCTAATGGTGGGAATTGTAACATGAGCACTAGCCGAAATTTCTTCAACGGCTAGTGCTCTTTGTCACAGTCCTCAGCATGAGCCAAGACGAAGAAGAAACAGAAGCTTAAAATAATGGTTCATCGGAGATTGCTACCCAGAACTCGGTCACCATGCAAAAAATGAAGCCTCAGCCAACTGGCTCCTCACATCGAAACTAGTCGATTCACACATGTTCAACATCAAGAAGAGGTCAGATTGGGACGAAACCAAAAGAAAAAGTCCCTAGGGTTAGAGTTATTCGGACATATATAAGTGGAATATAGGTTAGTCCCAGTCGTTAGATAACACGAGATCAACGACTGGGGTTTAATGAATGAAACAGTGTCGTTTGGTGAGAAAGGGGGTTGGACCGGGTAAGGAACTGGGATATTGGGCTGGGGTGGGCTGACTTGGGTACAGATGGGTCAATTTCAAATTAAATTAAACTCTTTTTTCCCAATTCCTTTTCCACTTTATTTTTTTTCTTTCTTGTTTTCTCTCTTTTTTAAATTAAAAACCTAAATTGAGTCCTAAATTAATCTAATTTATAAAATTAAACTAATTATCTAATTATAATATTTACAAAATTAGTTAATCCTAATTTAAATAAAAGAAAAAATGACTAAATTTGCATTAAAGGATAAAATGTAAAATGAGTGATATTTTTTTGTGATTTTTATTTTAATAAAGCAATTAATTTCCAAATTAATCCTAAAATATGAACACAAAATCTAAATGCAATGCATGATATTTTTTGATATTTTTTCATGATTTTAACAGAATTAGACATGCACAAAAATGCAAACAAATAACCAAATTCCTATAAAATTGCAAACAATTTGGGAAAATCTATTTCTTTAATTTTTAGGAATATTTCACATAGGGCAAAAATCACGTGCTCTTAGCTACCCCTCTTTGCTCGGAAACACGAAGAGTTTTCGGGCAAAGATAAAGTGAGCGAATATGAGTGATTTTTGCCTGCTTGGATACTCTGTGGAAAGCATTTTTGAAAGATCTGACCGAACCTTGCTTCCGAAGTTGCCTACATATCCTTGGCTATAAAGGAATTAAGTTAGTGTAGTTCAAGAAGTTTTGGTAGCTGGGACTACCCAGAAGCTGTGATTTCACTGTTGCTGCTGTTGTTGCTTCTTGCTGAACTCCTTATTACACCAAAACAAAATGAAAAGAAGCTAGGCTAATCTATGATCTATGAGTTACAAGATTCCTATCTATATATCTTCAAACTTGATCTTGAAACTTTTGCAGTTCTGCCGTGCATCTTGAACTGTTGACTCGCACTCTTGAGGCGAGATTCTGTTGTTTCTAACTTGAATTGGCCTTATTCTTCGGGCGGGTTCCAGCTGTTGTCTTGAGCTTACTTCTAAAACGAATTCCCTTATTTTCCAGGTGGGCGCCTGATGCTGAAACTTGAAATGTATTCCCTTGTTTTTCAGGTGGGCGCCTGATGCCAAAACTTGAAATGTATTCCCTTGTTATCTAGTGGACGCCTGATGCCAAAACTTGAACTGTATTCCCTTATTTTCCAGGTAGGCACCTGATGCCAAAACTTGAAATGTATTCCCTTGTTATCTAGGTGGGCGCCTGATGCCAAAACTTGAACTGTATTCCCTTGTTTTCCAGGTGGGCGCCTGATGCCAAAACTTGAACTGTATTCTTTATTTTCCAGGTGGGCGCCTGATGCCAAAACTTGAACTGTATTCCCTTGTTTTCCAGGTGGGCGCCTGACATTACAACAAAATAGACGAAACAAAGAAACTTTTCTTCCCTAGTTTGGTACTGGGAATATTTTGTGAGTGTTGATCGAATCATATTATCAAAAAAAGCTCTAAGAATTTAAAAGCTAAATCTCATTATCCAGGAGGGCCCTAAAAATTTAAAATTAGATATCATATTAAGAGTGAAAACTTTAAGGCTAAATTATATTTCCTACATGTAGAACTTACGCTAAATCTTGTTATCTATGAAGGTCTTAAAAACTCAACTAAATCTCATTATCCAGGAGGGTCCTGAGAACTTTTAAAATTAAATCCCACTATCCAAGAGGGCCCTGAAAATTTTAAAATTAAATCCCATTATCTAGGAGGGTCCTGAAAATTTACGGCCGAACCTATCTGGCATATGCATTCCTCACGGAGGGTTCCTCCGGAACAAACGAAATTTCCTGCCCCTGTTTCAATCGAAGAAAATCTTATTAGTTTGAAAATGTGGTGGTTAGTTTGCGGTATTCTCGCTGAAGGTGGCTTTTCCACTGCCATGCTTTGTTCCGATTAGCTGCCTTGGACTGGCAAAGAATTGTTTGACCATCTAATTGAACTTCAACCACATGACCCTGAATGACCCGAGTGCCCCACACTCATCCTGTTGTTTTATATTTCTGTTCTTCCAATTTAAACCTTTGTATTTACTCAGAATTCATGAAACCAAATGACCACTTAAACTCCCATTAACACCTTATTTTCTCATTTTGAAACATGCTATTTCTGGTATGCTTTGGCCGCACTTTGCTTTGTGCAATTTGAAAGTTGGTAATAAGCTTTAAAATCTTTTCTTGCTTGCTTAACAAGGCTAACATTGGAAAAGACTTAGAGAAATAGACCCAAAAGAAAATGAAATGCAGTGACTTCGAGAGTTAGGAATAAAGAAGAGAATTTGAAACAGGATGATTGTTGGAGGAAGAAAAGGAAAAGGGACTTATCTGAGCGGAGCAGCTAGCACCAATGATCATGACATGCATTTCAGATTAATCAGCGCAGACCGTTCACCTAATCATATTTAATTTTGTGTCCCATCTCCTTATCTCAAAACCGAGATTTTCTATAATCCAATCTCTCTGCAAAGTCAGGAGCCTCATTCGGCTTGCGGTGCCCTAAAAGGTTTTCAACAACAGACCTTTCTCATTTGTTCATCTCTCGACTCACTGTCGCCTTACGGTACCCATGAGAGTTTTCACCAATAAGACTCTCTCGTTTTAGTTTTCTCTCAGCTTTCCATCACCTTACGGTGCCCGTGAGAGTTTTCACCAATAAGACTCTCTTATTTATTCATTTTTCCTTGTGTAGAATGGAGTGTTTCCCCTGATGTGAATCATACATCTGTCTTGCTTGAAATGGCATTCTTAAAGATTGATCTGAAGGTCTTTCTTTAGACCATGACGTAGGCTTTTGGATAGGGTTAGAAGGAAAAGATATCATAAAGGCTCAAAACAGCTTTAAAGGGCTCAGAATTTCAACTTTGGAATAAAATCTTTTACAAAAACCACAACTTCCGCCCTAGTTTCTTTGCCTGGGAAACTTTGAATTTTATTTTAATGGGACCAAACCGTGAGGCTGCCTACGTATCCTTAAAAGGAATCAGGTCGAACGTAGTTCAAGATATAGGAACTACTTTGTTTTTGGTTATTTTCTCTCTCTTCGTTTTTTCTTTTCTTTTCTACTCCTTTCTTTTCTTTCTTCCGCTTTACTTTTTCATTTTCTCTTTCTTCTTTTATCTTCTCTTTTTCCTCTTTTCTCTTCTTTATTTATATTTTCTGTATCTGTATTTCTGAACTCTGCTTCTGATTCCAAAAGAGGGGTATGAAAGGAAATAAATAAGGCTCAAAAGGGTTAACAAAGGATAAAGTTTTTAGATAGTAGAATAAAATGTCTTCATCATTCCAATCTTCAAAACATACCAAGTACAAACAACACAATTAGACAAACCAAAGAAATCATACATAATATCTTTTGACTGCATCAGAATTGATAGCCATATATACACATTTGCCCTCTATACCTGTTAAATACAAAGCACCATTGGACAACACTCTTGTTACAATGAACGACCCCTGCCAATTTGGGGCGAACTTGCCTTTAGTTTCAGCCTGATGTGGAAGGATGCGTTTCAGTACTTGTTGACCCACTTCAAATTTCTGGAGACGCACCTTCTTATTATATGCTCTTGCCACTCTCTTTTGATACAATTGACCATGACATACCGCCGCCAATCTTTCTCATCAACCAGACTTAATTTCTCTAATATTTGCCTTGGGGCGATACGGAGTGGAATTGCAATGCGTAATCTTGAACTATTGGCATACTTCTTTCATCAAATGACTGTTAAGATTAACACCATTGTCCGTAATGATTACCTTGGGGATTTCGAATCGGCAAATGAGGTTTGTGTGAACAAAATCAACCACTGCCTTCTTGGTCACAGATTTGAAAGTCATAGCTTCAACCCACTTGGTGAAATAATCGATGGCCACCAGAATGAACTGTGCCTATTTGATGCCCCTGGCTCAATTGGTCCGATGAAATCCATGCCCCAAGCAACAAAAGGCCAAGGCGAGGACATTGTATGCAACTAAGACGACAGAGAATGAATCAAATCACCGTGTACCTGGCATTGATGACACTTGCGCACAAAGCTGATGCAATCTCGCTCTATGGTGAGCCAATATTACCCTTCTCGAAGAATTTTCTTTTCCAAAACATACCCACTCATATGCGGTCCGCAAACTTTGGAATGCACTTCGGTCATGATAGCCGTGGCTTGTTTTGCATCTATGCTCCTCAACAACCCAAGATCTGGAGTTCTCTTGTACAAATTCCCCTGCTCAAGAAAAACCCACTAGCCAAACGTCGAATTGTTCTCTGTTGATCGCATATGGCCTGTACCGGATATGCCCCTATCTTGATGTATTCCCGGATATCATGGAACCATGGTTCACCAGCAAGTCCTCCTCAACCACATTATAGTAGGCATGCTAATCATGAACTTGAATATGTAGAAGGTCAACATAAGCTTTGTCCGGATGATGTAACATTGACACCGAGGTAGCCAAGGCATCGACAACCTCATTATGGATCCTCTAAATATGCCTGAATTCAACTGATCTGAACCATTGACAAAGATCGTGCAAACATTGTCGATACGGTATGACCTTTAAATCTTGAGTCTCCCATTCTCCCTGAAGCTGGTGCACCAAAGGATCCGAATCTCCCAAGACCAAGACTTCCTAGACTCCGATGTCTATCGCTAACCTCAAACCCAAAATGCATGCCTCGTACTCAGCCATGTTGTTGGTACAATAGAAACAAAGCTGGGCTGTAACAGGGTAGTGATGCCCTATTTCAAAAATCAGCACAGCCCCTATTCCGACATCTTTCATGTTAGCGTCTCCATCAAAGAAAAGTTTCCAACCTAGCTTTTCATCCTGCTCCACCTTGTCAATATTCATTACCTCTTCATCAGGAAAATAAGTTCTCAATGACTCATACTCTTCATCCATCGAGTTCTCGGCCAAATGATCGGCCAATGCTTGGGCTTTTATCGTGGTTCGAGTCACATAAATGATGTCGAACTCTGTGAGCAAAATCTGCCACTTTGCAAGTCTTCCTGTGAGCATAGGCTTCTGAAAGATATACTTTAGGGGATCCAGGCAAGAAATGAGGCAAGTAGTGTAGGACGACAGATAATGCTTCAACTTTTGTGCCACCCAAGTCAGGGCGCAACATGTCCTCTCAAGGAGAGTATACTTAACCTCATAGGACGTGAACTTCTTGCTGAGATAATAGATGGCTTGCTCCTTCCTGCCAGTGATGTCGCGTTGACCTAACACATAACCAAATGAATTATCCAGGACTGTCAAATAGAGAATTAAAGGTCTCCCAGGTTCCGGCGGGACCAACACAGGTAGGTTTGATAAGTACCCCTTGATCTTATCAAATGCCTCATGGCACTCATCAGTCCATTTGACCGTAACATCCTTTTTCAGCAACTTAAAGATGGGCTCACAGGTTGTCGGAGTTGAGCAATAAACCTGCTGATGTAGTTTAAACGCCCGAGTAGACTCATCACCTCAGTCTTATTCCTTGGCGGTGGTAATTCTAGGATAGCTTTGATCTTTGACGGATCCAGCTCAACACCTCATCGACTGACTATGAACCCCAACAGTTTTCCAACGGAACACCAAATGCACACTTGGTAGGGTTGAGCTTACGGTTGTACCTACGGAGCCTCTGAAAAAACTTGCTCAAATCTCCGACATGGTCGGACTGTTGCTTTGATTTATGATCACATCATTTACATAAACCTTAATCTCCTTGTGTATCATGTCATGAAACACAGTAGTCATTGCCCCCATGTAAGTTGCCCTAGCATTTTTCAAACCAAATGGCATTACTCGGTAGTAATATGTTCCCCATGGCGTGATGAACATTATCTTTTCTGCATCTTCATCATCCATCAAGATCTTGTGATATCCCGCATGACAATCCACAAAAGACCCGATCTCATGCTTGGCACAGTTATCAATCAAAATGTGGATATTTGGCAATGGGAAGTTATCCTTTGGACTTGCTTTGTTGATATTGCGGTAATCAATGCACACCCTGGTCTTACCATCGTTCTTTGGTACTGGCACAATATTAGCTAACCAAGTGGGGTATTGCGTGACTCAAATGACCTTTGCATCCAACTGTTTTGTGATTTCTTCCTTGATCTTCACACTCATGTCAGTCTTAAACTTCCTTAACTTCTGCTTGACGAGAGGGAATGCCGGATTAGTTGGCAATTTGTGAACTACCAAGTCAGTACTCAAACCTATCATGTTGTCATATGACCATGCAAAAATGTCTTTATATTCAAATAGTGCTTTGATTATTTCTTCCTTGATTTATAGTTCCAAGTGTACGCTTATCTTGGTTTCCCTGATATTATTTGGATCCCCTTTAATTGATTGCTTCAGTTTCATTCAAATTAGTCTTAGGTTTCTCTTCAAAATGATTTAGTTCTTTACTAATTTCCTCAAATTCCTCCTCTTCATCATATTATGTTTCATCATCACACTCTATTTTTTGGATTATTATTTCAGAGTTAGATTGGCGTTTAAGACTTGGCCGAGGATTCCTCATACATGTCATGTCATTGAAACCAGCATAAAAAGAACTGCACAAAGAAAGACAAAATGACACTATCAGGAGTAATGGATAAAGGGAAATTGTATTTCATTGAAAATAAAGGATAAGAGGGTTTGTACATCAAAACAAACAAAAAATAAAATCTGGGTTACAACCCTGGAATAATTTAGATAACAGAAAGGAAAACAAAGCAAACTACCATGACTCCTTCCGAGTGGGGAGAGGAGTAGCATTCCAATTGTTAAGCTTCACTTTTGGCCCAATAAACTGTACGTCTGCCTTGCTGGAACCATCTCCAATTTCTACTATGTTCACCTCATCAAATAGACTCTGGAACCTTTCAATCAACTCTTCATCAAAGTCAACCACAGGCTTTGGAACTGCTGACATCGGACGCTCACTACCCCTTACTTGATGAAAGACCTGGAGAGGCGTGGGATAGGCTTAGGGAGCGACCATGCCTTCTTTTTCAACTTTTTAGCCTTCTTCACATCATCCCCTATAGGCTTGAACCCCAGACCAAATGTACCCAGCTTTTCACATAGAGACACTGGCTACACGATACCTTGCAAAGATGTGCCCAGACCCATGCCCTGCATAAAACCATTCTTCAACATTTCATTTGCTAGCTTTGGACCTGGAATGTATTCCCCTTCTAGAACCTTCTCACCTGACACTGTTTCGGAAACTTGGTACACCCAAGGGCCGTTGTCATCTTTAACATTAATAAACGGGATGGATGTATCATTGTAAGCACATAATTTCTCATCACCATGCACAACGATTTCCTGTCTGTCCCACTCGAACTTCACCATTTTGTGCAAAGAAGACGGAACTGCTTTGGCAACATGTATCCAGGGCCTACCCAACATCAAATTGTAAGAGACGGCCACATCCAGTACCTGGAACTCCATGGTAAATTCAACCGGTCCTATTGTCAGTTCGAGCATAATATCGCCAACAAAATCTTTTCCTCCTCCGTCAAAACCTCGGACACATATATTGTTCTTGTGGATCCTCTCAGCATCAATTTTCAACTTGTGTAGAGTGGAAAGAGGGAAAATATTTGCACTGGATCCATTGTCAACTAACACCCTCGTGACCACAGAATCTTCGCATTTCACTGTAAGATAAAGAGGCCGATTGTGTTTCGTACCCTCCAGAGGCAGCTCATCATCCGAGAAGGTGATCCTATTTGCCTCAAATATCTTATTGGCAATCTTTTCCAAATGGTTCACAGTGATCTTGTTAGGGATATGAGCTTTATTCAGAATCTTCATAAGGGCCTATCAGTGCTCGTCCGAATGTATCAACAATGATAGAAGAGAAATCTGAGCGGGGGTCTTTCTCAATTGTTCCACTATGGAGTAATCCTCCACCTTCATTTTTCTCAAAAATTCTTCCTCCTACTCTTCGGTGACTGGTTTCTTCACTAGAATTGGACTATCTTTCAGTGGCTTAGCTTTCCTTAATTCCTTTGGGCAAAGCATCTCCCCGAAGGAGTCAAACCCTGGGTTTCATTAACTTCTTCTTCCACTTCTTTCCCTTTATAAGTTACTATCACTCGCTTGTAATTCCATGGAACAACCTTGGTTTTATCTATCGGCAACTGGGTCACAGGTTTAATAATAATAGGGGCAATGTGAGCCCTTCCACAACAATGACAGGCTTACTTGCTACCCCCCGGCACGACCACTTTCGGCATTCTTTACTTTGTTTCAACGTCATCTGGGAACCCCTTGAAGACTACCACATGCGGCTTATCATTGGGCGTGCTTGGCTTGTCTGTCAGCCCTTCAGCTATCGAAGATGTTGCCTTTGTAACAACTGGAGCTTTGACTGGTTTACTTTCAACGGCACGGATCATCATAACACACTTTAAAGGCTTCTTGGGCTCTCCATCCTTATGCACTATCTCAATCATGTGAATTTCGGCATGGGCTAGTAATGGATTTTGATTGATATTAGGCATTTCTGGGTCTGGACCACAATTTGGTTTGTATCAATAAGCTCTTGGATGGAATTTTTCAAATGCCAACACTTTTCTGTGTCATGCCCCGGAGCATCAGAACAATATGCACATCTGAGGGAGTAATCCAGATTATTTGGAGGGGGTTTGGTAATTTTGACTCAATTGGCCTCAGAACATCCAGCTGCCTCAACCTTTGAAATAAGCTGGTACAAGACTCTCCAAGCAGGGTGAAAGTTTTCTTCCACTGCAGCCTTTCATTTCTATACTCTGGCCTAGATCGAAAGCTTGGACCAGTAGGGTTTCGATATGTTTGTGGAGGTGGATAAGAGTTTTGTGGAGCTAGGGCACGCCATTGCGGGTAAGGAGGGTTGGGCATATGACTGTGCATTATGGACATGGTATTAGGGTGGCCTGACTGAATACTGAGGCTCTGGTGGCGGGAAGTAGTGTTGGGGTGGATTATATGGAGTTTGGGTGTAGGTTTGAGGCTGGTTGTAGTGGTGAGGGGAGCCCCTTGGGCCATGCCACAATCCTGAGACGACCATAGCAACATCTTCTTTCTTCTTTTTCCCTAACATACCCTGGTGCCATTCTAGATTGCTTATGTAGTTGTTTTGATGGCCAAGTAACTCATGATCTTGCTCGATTTGAGTCTTTCCTCTACCATTCCTCCCATCTTCACCACTTCATTGAAAGACTTACCTATGGCCGAGATCAGATGACCAAAGTAGGTAGGCTCCAAGGCCTGAAGAAAATAGTCCACCATTTCATCTTCCTCCATTGGAGGGTTGACTCGTGCTGCATGTTCTCTCCAACGGAAACCATACTCCCTGAAACTCTCACTGGGCTTTTTCTCTATCTTAGTCAAAGACAAGCGGTCTGGGACAATCTCTACATTGTACTGGAAATGCCAAGCAAAAGCCAAGGCCAGATCATCCCAAGTGCACCACCGGTTGTTTTCTTGGTGGGTGTACCACAATAATGCTACACCACTTAGACTTTGGCTAAAATATGCCATCAACAGTTCATCTTTCCCACTGGCTCCCTTTATTTTGCTACAAAATCCTCTCAAGTGGGCCACGGGGTCTCTATGCCCATCATACAAGTCAAACTTGGGCATTTTGAATCCAACAGGTAGCTGGACATCAGGAAACAAACACAGATCCTTGTATGCCACACTCACTTGGCCCCCTAATCCTTGCATATTTCTCAGTGACTGCTCCAAACTCTTTACCTTCCTATATATCTCCTCTTGCTCCATGTTTTTAGATGGCTTCTCAGTCTCGACAGGGAGTTCAAAATGAGGAGTGTATGAGTAGTGATCTGGTACTTTGAAGGTAGGCTTTGGGGGATAGTACTGATTATCTTGGGCTTGGAATACCGGCTCACTAGAAGGTCGATGGAGTGTAGCTAGTGGAGGTTCTACGAAGATAGGGGTGGCTAGAGGAGGGGGTATGTGGTTGTTTTGGCTGGTGGAGCTTGGATAGTTTGGGAAGTGGTGCCATGATAGTGGTGGTAAGGGGTGAAGCTTGGTGCGTGTTGTGAGGATAGATCAACAATGGGGGCTCTTGAGATTGAGCCAATGGTGGGACGAAAGAAGGGTTCGCGGGGTATGATGGCGGAGGATGCCTTTTCATTCATGCCTGGTAGATTTCGGCCATTTGGTATTTCAGCTTATGTAACTCCTCTTTCAGACTGGGCTCAGATTCCTCCTCCTCTCTCGGCGGGTCAATAACACTCTCTTCCAATTCTTTGCCAGCCATGATTACCTTGTGTTTAAACCTGGTATTATAAGGGTGGGTTGCCAGAATGCCGAACACACTAACCACCTTCCTGTGCTCAATGACAACAGCACACTTGTTAGTGTTTAAGATTTTAACAGATAGGCAACCGCACGTTTGGTATGCAATGCACCTAAACAGTTAAAAGTTTCTACTATGTATTTGAACAGTTGTATATTTCATCCTGGCCTTAACCAACTCTTTTCACTTTGCACTTTTTCTTTTCTTTTTTTTTTTCTTTTTTTTCACTATTGCCCTTTTCAAGTACTATTGATTTTCCCACTCGGTTCTTGTTGCTCCCCTTTTTTTTCTTGTTTTAGTTCTCTTGTTTTGCCATTCTTTCTTTCCACTTAGTCTCTTTTCTCTTTATTTTCTCTCCTTTTTTTTCTTTTTCATTTTGGTTATGATCGAATCCTACGGGATTGCCTACGTATCATGAGGCCGCATGAATCAGATCATTGTGTAGTTCAAGAGATAAAGGCAAAATAAAAGAAAGAAATATTTTTGGGTTTTCAAATTTTCATAAAGTAAAACATTCTGATTTTCCTGTATTACAACGACTCCGTCCTACAGACTTAAACATAAAAAGCAAACAGACTCTAAAAGAAACTGCAATACAGACTCTAAAGTGGACTAACAGACTCCAAAAGAAACTGAAAATACAGACTGAAGGTGGACTAACAGACTCCAAAAGAAACTGAAAATACAGACTTGAAAAATAAAATCAGAAATACATAAGTGCATCAACTACTACTCCGGGGGCCCGTGGACATCAGCCGGTCTCGTCGCGGGCTTACGTGCCATATCTTCTTGGAGGCGATATAGGTCATCCATTATCTGATGGACAAAAATCATAACTGAAGCGAAGAACATGGACCTGGTCATGTCTTCGCATTCGTTGCAATTCATCACAATATAGTCATCAATCCTTCTAACCCTCTCCCTGATGACGCCCTTCTTTTGTAACAGACGTCCAATTTTTTGAGATCTAGCCTCCAAAACTTGTGTGGCCATATGATTTTGCTCTTATATTGTTGCAGATCCTCCTCTAGTTGTGACATCAAGGCATATCAGTGTTCTCTTTCTGCTTTGAAGTTCTTTGCTTGCTTGGACATTTCGCTCTCAAGGGTATTGATCTTTTTCTCCAACCTCATGATTCCTTTGTCGTATTATTCCTTCAACTGTTGAACGAAACGTGCCTGTTCCTTCGCATTCCTGGCCAACTTTGCTCGGGACTTTGCTAGTTCATCGTCGGTCTTTCCCAAATTAAACCCATAGTCACATACTTTCCGCATAAGGCTATCTATAAGTTTCTCATCCTTTTCACTTCTGGCAGGGTTCTCAGCTGCTATTTTCATCTTCTGGATTTGGGCTCGGAGGGCTTCATTTTCTTGTGCCAATCTTTTATTTTCACCCTCATCTGCAGCAGCTTGCAAACCACTCCAAATTGGAGATCTCTTACTTGCTTTTCCAACTTGCTTATGGTGGCCCTGTACTCATTTTCTTTGGTCAACCAGGCCCATTGTTCCTGTGATGCTTCAACAAATTCCTGGATGTGAGGCCTTTTGGTTGGCCTTCTAGGTTCGTCCATTGCAGTGACCTTCTTTCTATACCAAGCAAGATAACTAGGCGAGACCTCGCCTTTGGACAAGTCATGCACTCCGGCGTTTGCTATCAAATACTGGCACTCATTCCAAATATGACGAACTACTTCTTCATGAAATTGGATATTTGATCGGATTTCAACTGCATGAACACTAAGATCCTCATCCGGGGGCACTACCTAGCATCTTCCCAACTGTCGCAACACCTGATATGTGGTATAAGGCTGGATGCCTCGAAGGCCCATTAGAAGGAAGTAAGGACCGGTGGCAGGCATATACACAATTTCTTCAAAAGGAAGCCAACCCAGTGTCTACTCTATTTTCCCTGTAGTTATGAAACGAAGGTGGGATATCCAATCTCCAACCCCTTCTGGAAGTTTTAACCCTAAGACCCTTTTGTCGAACTCTTCAATGCAGCTTTTCCCTGTAGAGCCGTAATTCATATATCGAGGGTGGTGATACAGATGCTCCGTCATCCACATTTGTAGTAACAAATTGCACCCTTCGAAAAAATCTACTCCGGCTTTGCAAGCATGAGAGCTCGAAATATCTCAGATACTATCATAGGGGCGAGGGTGCTCTTGGCGTTAGAAATCAAAACATTGACGACTCCAGCTACCCGTAGATCAATATTCCCATTTTTCCGGGGGAACACTAGAAGACCCAAGAATGCCACCATAAAAGCAAAGCACCCATGCTCTTCCCACTTTGATCGGTTCCCTTTGCTACAGATTCCACTTTCTGGGTTGTCAAATCCTCTTACATGCCCGTACCGCTGATATATGAAGTATAAAGTGGAAAACCCGACCGTCAAATCTACATAGTGGACCTGCCTGCTTATTTTTAGCAAATCCAGAAACTTGTAAGGGGTGACGGCCCTTAGAGCGAGCAGGTATTTATGTCTTAGACCCTCGGTACTCCCAGCATAACCCGCTATCTCTTCCAAAGTAGGTGTGAGTTCAAAGTCCGAGAAATGCAGAACATTGTGAGCTGGGTCCCATAATGTCACCAGTGCCTTTATTATGTCTCCCCTAGGCATGATCTTTAGTAATCCGGTGAGGGCCCCAAGTAAAGGTTGACAATGTCTCGTCCTTGCTCACCCAAATCTTCCCACCACATGTGTAGTTCAAATGGAATCTTGGCCATGACCTTCATTGGTAAATTTTGACTTGTGCTTATTCTACACATTTAGATTAAGGTGATTGATTTAAAGACAAAGTAAATCTTATTTAAAAAGTGATAAAAGGCTTATTTTGTAATCAGGGTTACTTTTGCGAATACGACCCTTTATCACTTTGAAATGGAAGTTTTTAGGGCTGTGTTCGCTAAATGGCCAAAATTGACAAAGAAATCATCGGTGGCTATTCTTGCAAAATAGCCTTCCGGCGTCCCGTTAGGACATTCGACTATTTAGACAAAAATGGCATCACCCACTTATTTACGACAAGAATGGCGACACTTTATATATATTTTTTTTCAAAATTTTTCAAAAATGGAGCTGGACCCGATGAGGGTTGCCTACGTATCCCACATCCAGTGAGAATTAAACCCGCGTAGTTTGGCCAATTTTGACATGACACGGAAAAACAAAAACCATTTTGGACTAACCCTTTTTTCCTTTCTCAAGAAATCCCTTTTTTTCCTCTCTTTTTTTTTCAAGAATTTTTTTTTTCTTTTTCTTTTTTTTTCAAAATTTCGGCAGAGTTTCGGGATATTTTGAACATCATTTTTGGGAAATAGGTGAAATCCTCTCTCATACGACAAACTTGGTTTTTCTTTGATTTTCCTGCCTAATGCAGAAGTCGGTCAACATGCAAACCGAAACAAATGAATGCACAGATAGCACGTAAAAATACATCATGTTGGTCTTTTATTTTCGGGTACACCTATCCTAGACGGACTCAACCCTTGTGTTGAGTCCCCAAAGTCAAATGCACATGATGCAAGAAAACGTTCCTACTAGGGATCCGGCATGAGGCTGTGTTATTCTAAGTTTAAAACCTGGGTGTATTGTTCTAGACCTGGCTTACCTGACCGGACAACTCGAGCTGAGGGGGGAAGCGTACCGGTAACCAAAAGATCATCCGGCTTTGCAACTTGTCCGAACCTCGTTCTAAATTAGGGTATGACACTAACAAAAGAGAAGTCACGCCAGTGGCACTTCCCAGAACATTAGAAGAGAGGGGTTTCGTAGCAGTTTATATACAGTTCAGATAATATCAAAGCGGTAAAAAGTGGCATTTAGCACATTATGCCCAAGCATGTACTAAAAATCAGATAATAAATAAAATCCAAATATAACAATTATTCTAAGCTCTAATTTTGAACCCTGAACCAGAGATTCTGGGTTCGATCCCCAGCAGAGTCGGCAGAGCTATCACACCTCCTTTTCTGCCCCGGAAAGGGGTATATGGGAGTTTTTCCAATTAAAGTGACAATAATCGAAATGGGATTATTTATTTAAGTTCAGAGTCGCCACTTGGGATATTTATGGTGTCCCAAGTCACCGGTTTAGAATCCCGAGTCGAGGAAGTTTGACTCTGTTTTACAGTCCGCGAAACACAAAAATTCGGATAAGGAATTATGTTAACCCGGGAGAAGGTGTTAGCCATTTTCGGGTTCCGTGGTTTTAGCACGGTCGCTCAACTATTATTATTGGCCTAATTATCTAATTAATTACATATTTTAAACCTATTGTGTATTTTTTAACCTTGAACCGCTTTTAATTATTTATGAAATTATTCTGGAACAAGTTATGATTGCCATACACTTATTTGTTTGGTACACATTGCGAATTGTGTCACGGGAACCGTACCCACGATCTACAACATGTTTATTTTATTAACAAGATTAAATTATGGTCGGGTCACATAAATGTACCCCCGGATTTTAGAATTGTGTATCACTACTACGTCATGGAAACCGTACCCGTAGATATGATACTTTATGTAATTAACGCGCCTAAAGTAAACTACGAGAGTTCAAGGCATTTTTCTACATTAGTTAAGATATTGATGTAAGGGCCATAAACTATGTGATTGGATGGCACAACTCAACTTATTTTAAAAAGATTTGTACTTAACTAAAGAGAACTGTGGATATTCATAATTAAAACTAATTTGAAAATAGGTATCACAACTACGTCACAGGAACCGTACCCGTAGTTGTGATGATTTAATTACATGCCTAAAGCAAACTACGAAGGCTCATGCTTATTTTCTAAATAAATTTCAGATAACTGAAGTTATTGATTATGAAAAATAGAACTAGTGTGGCAGAAATGTAGGATTTCAGCTAGAATTAAACGTAGTAATTATTTGGCCCCGAAAGTGAGCCCTACTTTAGTCTACTATCTTTGGGCCAGATACCATTCAAATTTTAAGGCCCAGAATGATACAACTATTGAATGGATTCTCCAGCACGTTATTTGTTCCATAGATCCAATCCATTTCCCTTATCTTCCCACGACCCAATCGCTTATTGACAATAGTAGATACAATGCTGGATATATCAATGAAAGGGAAACTATAGAATACCAACTCCAATGTTTAACGCAACTGAACAACTACAGATATACATGATTGACAAAATACAATGCTAGTCCATTCATGAGCAGGGAACCTATTGTGACATATTACAAAATTAGATAGTTTGGACTTTTATGGTGTGAATGACTTTAAACTGGTAATGAATCACATCAAAGTCAGATATTCAACTAATACATCAATGTTTGAATTCTAAGGTGACAAATCTGGACATTATTTTGCAATTAAACATGGAGTTTTCTTCAAAGAGTACATAAAACTAGGACACTAGAATTAATCCCTCAAGCTTGACAAACAAACCAAAGCCAACATATTGGTCAACACCCCAATTCAATGAATAACAAAGAAGCGAGCTAATTACACTATGGCTTTATTCTGACCTTGTCACACAGATCTAATACCTAAAGTATGAACTACTAAAACATTTGTCACTGAATAACTCCACTAATCAGTGGTTGTCATAGTAGATTTATCACATCTAAGAAAGAAATAGAAGGGAAGAAGTAAAGAGAAAGCTGAATAGCTTAAAGAAACATGAAAAACTAAAGTCCAAACAAGAGCAACTTCATTGATTTCAGCATAAGTACATCTTCCACACAAAATACACTTAAGCTCCATTTGCCATTCAAGATTCAAAAGGGTACCTGAATGCAGTAAACGAACAAAAATGAGGAAAGAAAATCTTCTGGAATCAACAAATAATAGCAGCAAACTCCAGTCAAGTCAATAACAGTCCTACAGCTCAAAATTTAAGAAAATCCCAGAGAACACCATTCAAACAGTAGTGAAAAAGACCAAATAGCTTTGAATCATGTTACTATGAGGCTTTTGACCCTTCTTTCTATGAGTTGTGTGTGTTCATTATGAAAAAATCAACTTTCAGGAAAGAAATTCTAAGAGAATTGTCTATATCAGCTTATCAGTGAATAAGCTTAGCCGTTTTCCCTTTTTGTGTCTAAAACCTCTCCCCTAGTATGAGGAAAATGATCCTCTTATAGAAAGACTTTAGGGCAGCACATCCAGATTTTTTTCATTCACTATTACCCATCCTCAATTCCCTTTTGTTCATTTTAGACGCTAAATTTTAAGCCTGTTTGTTAAACCACCCACTTCCCACCTTCCTGGAAACTTCCCATATAGTTAAGAAGGATTCTTTCTACTCAAATGTCCTAACTACCCCTTGAAAGCTTTGCTAATTACTTTAAACTGCCAGACATTTGAACTAATATGCCCAAAATGTCTCTGGGCTTCTGCACTAACAAGCGTCAGCATTCTCTTTGGGCTTCTTGCACTAGCAAACCCAATTTCAAATCCAACCAAACAACTCACAAGAAATCCAGACCACCAAAGTTCTGAACCTTACTGACATCAGACTTTCCAAAGAAGCAAAATCAAAAAAAAAAGGAGCGAAAAGGAAAGGAAAAAAATCAAAATGTACTAACAAAGAGAATAATTGTACTTTTAAGCTATTATTACCAAATTAGTCAACTGAAAACTCATATGCCCTAAACCTAACTGAGATGAAGAGTATAAATAAAGAGGAAAAGAAATATACCAAATAGATCGATGACCCAGAGATGATGACATCCGGCGAAAGTGCTTCGGCTAATGGTGGGAACTGTAACATGAGCACTGGCCAGAATTTCTTCAACGGCTAGGGCTCTTTGTCACAGTCCTCAACATGAGCCAAGACGAAGAAGAAACAGAAGCATGAAATAATGGCTCATCGAAGATTGCTACCCAGAACTTAGCCACCATGCACAAAACGAAACCTCAGCCAATTGGCTCCTCACATCGAAACTAGTCGATTTACACATGTTCAACATCAAGAAGAGGCCAGATTGGGAGGAAATTAAAAGAAAAAGGACGAAGGGGATTTTATTGCTATCTTAGATTTATGATTTGGAGAGGATGGGTGGTTTGTGGAAGGAAACAATAGTGGATTTGGAATGAACGAATGATGGGAATTCTGTAGTCAACATTTGAAGGGATCCGGCGAAGTGGCCACCGGCCGGTGGGGGTAAGGAGTTAGAGGCAGCTAAGGTTGATATGGGGGGTGAGGGAGATGAAGGTAACTAAAAAGTCCCTAGGGTTAGAGTTATTCGGACATATATAAGTAGAATATAGGTTAGGTCCTAGCCGTTAGATCACACGAGGTCAACGGCTGGGGTTCAATAGAATGGAATGGCGCCGTTTGGTGAGAAAGGGGGTTGGACCGGGTAAGGAATTGGGAGATTGGGCTGGGGCGGGCTGACTTGGGTACAGATGGGCCAATTTCAAATTAAATTAAACTCTTTTTTCCTAATTCCTTTTCCTCTTTGTTTTTCTTTTTCTTTCTTGTTTTCTCTCTTTTTTTTTAATTAAAAATCTAAATTGAGTCCTAAATTAATCTAATTTGTAAAATTAAACTAATTATCTAATTATAATATTTACAAAATTAGTTAATCCTAATTTAAAGAAAAGAAAAATGACTAAATTAGCATTAAAGGCTAAAATGTAAAATGAAAGATATTTTTTTGTGATTTTCATTTTAATAAAGCAATTAATTAACTAATTAATCCTAAAATATGAACACAAAATCTAAATGCAATGCATGATATTTTTTGACATTTTTTCATGATTTTAACAGAATTAGACGTGTACAAAAATGCAAACAAATAACCAAATTCTACAAAAATCCTATAAAATTGCAAACAATTTGAGAAAATCTATTTCTTTAATTTGTAGGAGTATTTCGCATAGGGCAAAAATCACGTGCTCACATTCCCCATCAGAATGCATATAAACATCTTAAAGGCTTTGTGGATACCTGTTGGGGAAGCAAACAGTCAAATGTATCGGAGGATGTATTGAGATTGAGATTGTTCCCCTTTTCACTTAGAGGGAAAGCTTTGGACTGGTTTGAAAGACTTCCCAACCATTCCATCACTACATGGGATGAGTTGGCCGACAAGTTTATAGCTAAGTTTTGCTCGCCGAGGCATATGGCAACATTGAGAGATGAGATACTGGCCTTCAAAGAGGAACCTACTGAACTACTTCATGAGATATAGGAAAGGTATAGAACGATGGGGAAAGAATGTCCAAATAATGACATGACCAAAGAAATGATCCAGCAAACATTTTACTGTGGCATTAACACGACCAATCAGTGTGTAGTGAACCAACTAGTAGGGGGAAACTTTATGAACAAACCTTATGCTGAGGCGTGTGAGATTCTGGATGAGATGGAAAATACTTCCTCGGCTTGGCAAAGTCGATCTAATGTGCCACAAGGTGATCCCACTGTCATTTAACTGCACAAAGAGCTCCACGACCATGGCCAAGCAATAATAAAGTTAACTACAACAATGAACCAGTTGGCAAAAGCTCAATTGCAACAAGTTCAAGCGCCAAGGCAAGTGAATGCCATGGAAGGGGTAAACATGTTGGTCAACAAGAGGAGACAGTCTGGTCAACAAATGCAAAGCAATCGAGATCAATTTGAGCAAGGTAGCAGTGGTTACAACCAAGATGATGGTTATTTTGGGCAAAGTGAAAAGGTTTTGTATGCCAACAACTATCAAGGACAACGCGGTAATGCTCCAAATCAATAATACAGATCGCAAAGGAATAATCAGAATTGGGGAAACTAAGGCCAAGAAAATTGGAACAATAACAATTGGGGAAACAACAATCAGAAGTGGGGAACAACAACAATTAGGGTGGCAACAACAACCAAGGAGGTTGGAATAATGGTAATCAAGGTAATCGGGGGTCGGGTTTTCAAAGGCCTCCAATGTTTCAACGACCTAATAATCCGCCTCCTTTTTTGTCCCAAGGTCGAAGTTCATCGAACAATGAGATGGGAAGGATTGAGTTGATGTTTGAACAAATGATGAAAAGAACGCCGACTCCGATGCCCAATTGGCATCCGATAATACTTATATTCGCAATCTAGAGGTCCAACTTGGCCAAATTTCACAATCTTTGAACACTCTCCCTAAGGGGGCACTACCTAGTGATACGGTAGTAAACCCGAAGTGTGGGAACAATATCGGCCATGCAATGGTAGTGACCACTAGGAGCGGTAGAGGTGGTGAAGCAAATACCTCCAAGCAAAAGGAAGTTGTGAGTGATGAGGTTGCATTTCAAGATGATGATGTTCCAATAGTTGATGTGCAAGTCAATGAAGAGAATTTGGATGCTGAGGTGAGAATTGATATTCATGACAATGAGGTGGAGACTCAAAATGATGTGAACCCGTCTGGGGAACACGTGATAGACATGCCAAAAATGGTTGTGCCTAAAGCCAAGGCTCCTACGCCAAGGCCTCCGCCACCTTACCCTCAAAGACTTGCAAAGCAAAAGAATGAAAACCAATTCAAAAAGTTTATTGAGATGATGAAAAGCTTGTCGATAAATGTTCCTTTGGTGGAAGCTCTTGAGCAAATGCCGGGTTACACCAAGTTTATGAAAGACTTGGTAACTAAACATAGATCTATGGATTGTGAGACCATCAAAATGACTCATTAAGTGAGTGCTATTGTGCACTTGATGGCTCCAAAACTTGAAGATCCTGGCGCATTTACCATTCCATGTACCATTGGGAGCGCTGATTTTGCTAAGGTCTTGTGCCGATAGAACAATGAAGAGGCCGCTTGGTATTATTGATGATGTTCTTGTCCGAGTGGACAAGTTTATTTTGCATGCTGATTTTGTGATTTTGGACTGTGAAGTCGACTATGTGTTGCCGATAATATTGGGAAGACCTTTCCTTGCAATAGGGAAGGCATTGGTTGATGTGGAAGCAGGGGAGCTCACCTTCCAAGTGGGTGATGAAAAGGTTGTCTTCCATGTGTACAAAAAAATGAGGCAGCCAAATAGTACTAAAGTTTGCTCTTTTGTGGATCTTGTAACGGAGGTGATAGTTGATGACACGAGTGCCATGATCAATGTGGAGGATCCTTTTGTGAGTTCATGTGGCAACACGTACATTTTGGTGGCCGTTGATTATGTTTCCAAGTGGGTTGAAGTCGTGGCTTTACCTAACAACGAAGCCCGAAGTGTGGTGGCTTTTCTCAAGAAGAATATCTTTACTCGGTTTGGCACTCCTCGGGCATTCATCAGTAATAGGGGTTCTCATTTCTGCAATAAGGCATTTGACACTTTGCTTGCAAAGTATGGTGTCAATCATAAGGTGTCAACCTTTTACCATCCTCAGGCTAGTGGGAAAGTTGAGGTCTCCAACAGGGAGATAAAGAGCATATTGTCAAAAAATGTCAATGCAAATAGGACTAACTGGTCAAAGAAACTAGATAATGCTTTGTGGGCTTACAGGACTGCTTATAAGACTCCAATTGGTATGTATCCATGCAGGTTGGTATTTGGGAAAGTGTGCCATTTTCTAGTTGAGTTAGAACATAAGGCCATGTGGGTGCTGAAAAAGTTGAATCTTAAGTGGGATGTTGCAGCAAATCTCCGGATAGAGCAACTCAATGAGCTTGATGAGTTCCGGTTTCATGCCTATTCTAACTCGTCCTTATATAAGGACAAGATGAAGTACTTATATGATAAATATGCACGGAGTAAGGAATTCAAGGAGGGTGACTTGGTTCTCTTATTCAATTCTCGGTTACGTTTGTTTCCGGGAAAGCTCAAGTCAAAATAGAGTGGCCCTTTCGAAGTGGTACATGTGACTCCCTTTGGTGCTCTTGATTTGAAGAATAAAAATGGTAAAG
Source organism: Nicotiana tabacum (assembly GCF_000715075.1). Lineage (NCBI taxonomy): Eukaryota > Viridiplantae > Streptophyta > Magnoliopsida > Solanales > Solanaceae > Nicotiana > Nicotiana tabacum. The sequence goes on from NC_134085.1 coordinate 74,908,672, forward strand.
TTTTCAGAGTTAATAGGCACCGAGTCAAACACTACCTGGGAAAGTTTGATGAGAGCCACGTGGTAGCAATGATCCATCTCAAATGATTGATGGTAACCTGCATCGTGCCACGATGTTAAATCAGGCGCTTCTTGGGAGGCAACCCATGTGTTTTTCTTCCTTTTGATTTTCTTCTTAGTGTAGGATTTGTTTTGGACTAACTAGGTATGAGATGTGTGTAGGAATGTTTGATGCAGTACAGGACAATACTTGGAAAATGTGGCTAAGTCTGTAACTGGACCGCTGACTATGCTCAAAATTTCACGGTCAGCGGAAGCATTTTGCGGAGGCGTAATTTGGTAGCGGACGCTGACTTGAAAAGTCAAAAATGAGATTTCTCTGAAGTTTCATTCGCGTCCGCGGAGGCTTTTTCGCGGTCAGCAAAGCAGTTTCGCGGCCGCACCCATTATTCTGTTCTCAGCGGAATTATTGAGCAGGCAGCCCTTCTGAAAGGTAAAATTACGGATCGCAGTGGAATTTCCTGGCCGCGCCAGGTAAGCTCTTTGGGTCCCGGGCTTTTTAGTATAAATAGAAGGTCTTTAGACCTTTTACCCTTTTAGCCATTTTCACTCTCAAACGCATATTTCTACTGATCATCATCTATGCACTAAGCCATAATCCGCACAAACACCAAATTAGAAATCCATTTCCATAACTCATCAAACAACTGGTAATTTCAATTCATCATTGTTTTTCAATTTGTATTTTTCCTCTCTTTTAGTGTTAATTTCTTCATCTTTTCTTTTAATTTTCACTAGGGATGTTAAAATTAGTTGGGGTTAATGGGTTATTGATTAGTGATGCCTAGGAGGGATGGGTAATGGTCATAATACCCGTTAATAACTAGAAAAAAATGAAACCCTAGGTTGCCCAGCTATTTTTGTTGAATTTCGCGGCCGCGGATGTATAATCGCGGTCAGCATTTATGAGAAGGCTGGAATTAAAATTTGTGTAAATTCTGCGGTCTGTGGTTGGATTTCTGCTGTCAGCGGCCTATTTATGCAGTCGCGCTTCATTTTTTGCGAACAACGGAACTTGACTTTAGAGAAGTACAAAAATTGTGTCTGTGGCAGCAGTTGTTTTTCCGCGGACAGTAGTGTAACTTCTGCGGACGCGCCCAAATTTCGTGCTCAGCGGTTTTGTAGATTTAGAGGATGGGTAGTCTAATTCTCATTCCTCTGCGGCCGCGTTCCTTTTTCCGTTGTCAGCGTTACTGATTCCGCGGCCGCCCTCCTTTTTCCGCTGTCAGCGGATCTCTGTTTGTGAAACACTGCCACCTTTTATTCTATTTTTCTTTACTAATTCTTTTAGCACCAATACTAATGATCTTTCACTAATTATATATGCAGATAATGGTAGAATCTAGATATGGAAGCAAAAAGCAAAAAGGGAAGCAGAGTCCTCCCGGGGTAGGGGACGAGGACAAATCAAGTTACCCGTGGTAGTACGATAGTCCATTGGGAAAATGCGGAGGGATATCAAAGCTGCATACAGAGCTGCATCCCACTCCAAGGGAAGTGATTATGTTCCTTCCCGGGAAACCTCGAAGGGTGATTCTATGCCCACTCATGTACCAGACTTCCTAGAGAGGTTTTAGTTGAGAGACGTGCCTACGCCCTCAACGTCCCCTACTTTTCCTGCTTCTTCTAAGTCGTCTGATGGCTCAGAAGAGAGTGGTGAATCTTCAGCATCAGCCTCTCCTCAAGTTTCTACACTTGGACAGGACCCAATTGATGTGGACAATGAGATACCAGATGACAGGAGAAGGGATGATACCTAGACTGGAGGGTTGGAGAGAACACGGGACCCGGTGGTGTGGCAAGAAAGATTCGTCAGTGAGAAAGCCTACCACAAATTCCGGGAGTGGTGGCCTCAGAGGTCACTAATACTTAAGCAACAATTTATAGAAAGGGATCTTCTATCCCATAACCCTAGTGTGAAGCGCAAATTTGATGTAAGAGTAGGGTGGAAACACTTCACAAGCAAGTTGTTGGATGCCAATGAGCACTTAGTCAAGGAGTTTTATGCTAATGTCGCACACATAAAAAAGGGCACATTTGTGACTAAGGTGCAGAAACTGAAAATCAAATTTGATGGAAAAACTCTGAACGATTATGCTGGATTCAATGATGAGGACGAGTCTTTGTATTTGGAGAAGGTGGCAATGGATGAGTCAATCCGCCCATGGTTGGCATCAGTGATGGCTCTTTGGGGGACTAACCCTGCTTGGCTGACACTTGGGGTATGAATCTACAGGAACACCCTGAGCTTCAAGGGGAAGGGTTGGGAGACGTTTGTGCGGAGCCGGTTAGACCCCACTACTCATGACAGTGACATGCCGGTCTCCCAGGCAATTATAGTAGGGTTCATCATGGCGGGGTACCCGATCAATGCAGGGAATATCATGTCCAGGGTGATCACCAGAGTGGTCAACAAGAATGAGAGCTCCTACCCGTTCCCGAACTTCCTCACTATGTACTTGGAGGATCAGGAAGTCGAGGGATGGGATTTTGATACCAAGGTGAAACCCAAGAGGCCCTTCTCATGGTACAATCTTTAGGGTCCAGGAAAACCCAAGTTAAAGGGAAAAGCCTCCACTTCCACTGGCCAGTCTAAAGAGTCAGAGGTTGTGGCTACTGGTTCCGAGCCTCCTACTGCCATACCACAACCTCCTGTCGGACCTTCTACTTCCATGCCTACTGCGGTGTTATCTTCATCAGCTTACCCTCTCACTGCACTGAGGGTTAACCAGACACTGTCCAGCATCAACAATTGGATGGAGGCAGCTACATCAAAGTTGTTTGTCATATCCAGCATAGTGGCAGCTCAGGCAGTTCCAGCTCAGCCTCAAGTACCAGCTTCCATGGAGGAATCATTGAAGGAGCTTCTAGACAACCAGAAGAAGCTCCTGGACAACCAGAAGCTAATTATGGACGCTTTAGAGGCACAGGGAAAGTCAATCACGGACCTGAGCAAGCAAACAAAGAAAATGAAAAAGGCTCGGGCTTCCAAGGAGTCGATGAAGCTATTGAGGAAGGAGGTGGACAAGATTAGATCAGCTGGGGACATTCCATTGGAGATATTATTAGAGGACCCAGTTCCAGTAGCTCAGGCAGAGCTGGTACCGGAGCAGGAGGTTGATAGAGAGCCTAGGAGAAGAAGGGTGATTCCCCAGACTGATGACTTGGAGATAAAGTTGGAGGACCCCGAGGGAGGTGACCGAGATACCCAACCACAGGGCCCAGCTAGTGGCCCCACTGATGTTCCGGACCCTATGCAGGTAGAGGATCCATAGGGAGTTTTATTTACTCTTTAACCCCTCCTTGATCTTATTTTTGCTATTAGCATTGAGGACAATGCTAATTTTTGTTTGGCGGGGTGGTCCTATTTTGATTGATACTGGATTGTAATTATGATATTGATTTTTTTTATTATTATTTTTTACTTTTGGTATGTATATAACTTTACCATTTATTTTTCACTTTCGTTATTTTTCAATTCTGGTATGTATATAAAGTTACATTTCCATGTACATATTCATTTCCCCTCTTATGTATATTCGTCTTAATCCCCTATTGTACATATTCAATTTACTTTTCGTATTTTACTTTATAACTTCTTTTGCAATTTTTCTTAATAGCATAACTTCTTGTTTCATTTAGTAGCTTCTTTTTGAATTAGTAGCTTCTTACTTTTACATGTTTTCGTGATCAATAAGGCTTTGGTTTTCTTAATGCCACGGTTCTTTCCAAAGGTAGAATTTGTGTGAACTGGGTGGCTCTTCCCGATGATGGATGGAAAAACAACCTTCTTAAGGGTTTGAGTCTATTTTTTTTTGTTTTTATGTAAATAGTAGCAAGTGAACAAAAGTTTCTCAGGCAAAGCTTCACTTGGGCCTAACACATTTACCTTTGACCTTATGGCTAAAAACAAATTGACGTGTAAAGGATGGTGATAGTTGTGACCTTTAGACTCTTGTGTTGACTAAACAATCATCGAGTTGTTTTTCTGGACCATTTGTGTTGCTCAAATCTTAGCTAAGGTTGTTATGGGCCCTCGACTCTGTCTCTTTAGCAATCTAATAGCTTGTGTGGTGAGGTATTGATTTGCAAGTCCAAGTCCCGTGCCAATAAGTCTAGAACTTGCCCTGAATGTTCGTCTAGGCGAAATCCTAAGAGTAGCTCGACTTGAGAAGTTATTATAGGCTCTCCTTGATCCAAATTGAGACCTGAAAGCATCCATAGCCCACCAAATATGCTATCCCTAGTCAACCCCGTTGATCCATAGCCCTTGTTCTTTCAATAATCATGATGCAAGCCTTTAACCGTTCTTCAATGACCCTCTCTTGGCACCCAATCTTTCCTTAGCTTAATTGGCAAAGTATAAGTTTGGGGGGATACGAGGAATGCAAAAGTTATAAAAGGTACAAAATGAAGAAAAGGGAAGGAAAAAGAAAAAGAAATAAAAGCCAAAAAGTCAAAAAGAAAGTGAACAATGTAGAAAAAATGAAGGGATTCAATAAAAGCAAAGATGAAAGGCTTGGAATGATTAGAAAGGAGAAAAAGGATTGACATGAACAAGAAAGAGTGACAGTGTATCTCTCTAGTTCCCCAGGGAAAGAAGAAAATGACTCAAAGAGTCAATAAAATGTGAGTCGAAATGAGAAAAAGAAATGCTTAGGAAAAGATGAAACCTTCATAGACCGATATATCCTACCTTGAACCAAAAACCTTCATTACATTCTCGCAAAAGCCCAATATGATTTTGAGTTGAGTGAGCTTACATTAGTGGTGATTCACATAAGGGGCAAGCTTATGGTACTTAGAGTCGGATTTGTGACCTTCCTTTGAGAGAGATGAGTGTAATTTTCCTCAATCCTTGTTTTGAGTGCTACAATCTAAAGTGAGGTTTGCACATGGAGAGTTGAGGAGTATGAGTTTGGGTTCCACAATGACCAATGTAGTAGAAAGGATTTCCTTGATGAGTTGAGTCAACACTTATGCATTTGTGTCGCACTAAATCCATGGTGCTAAAAAGGTTGTATGTTGTTAATAATGCATTTTAGTTGAGGGTAATTGTTAGTCTCAATTGATGCTTGATGAAGCCACCTTAGGACAACAGAAATTTTCCTTTCTTTTATCATGAGGAGGTGGGAATTACTTTGTTTGCTTGAGGGCAAGCAAAAACTTAAGTTTGGGGGAGTTGATAACTAGGGACTCTAGCCTATCTTATGCTCCTTTTTACTTAAGTTTTGGATAAAAAATGTGTAGAAGTATTCCCAAAACTAACTTATTGTGCTTGTCTGCAGTGTTTGGTCAAAATGAGGCAAGAAAGTCATAACCAGCTCATAAAGGAGTTAAACCTGCACAAGTTCAAAGGTGAGCTAAAAGCACTGACAACAAAGAAATAGTGCAGCCGCGAAAGTTGAACCACTAAGGTGACCATATTCATGCTCTCAGTGGATTGAGGTTCAGAGAAGGCACTTTTGGGCTCAACAAACACAGTTGCCCGTGGTGAAATTACGCGGCAGCAGAATTATTGACGCGGACGCGGTCCATATTCCGCTGAGGGAGAAAGTGAGAATCAAAGGACTGGAGATTTGGGCTCAAATGAAAAGCGTGGTCCGCGAACATATTTCATGGCCGCGGTTGAAGACCATGCTGAGGCGGTTGATTTTTCGCTCCCAGCGGAATCAAGTCCAGACCAAGCTTAGAAGAGAAGAAATGCGGTCTGCGCTTGATTTTGTACGGTCACAGAAGTCCCAGCGCTTAGGCACTCAATTTTACGCTGTCAGCGGAACCTCCGTAGGGGCATTTTTGTCCAATAATTTAAGATGTGTATAAATTGATCTTTTTCAGATTTTTAGGGTACCTGTTGTTTTGGGGAGCACGTGAACAGCCGCTTTTTGATTTTAGAAAATTTTTAGAACATCTTTAGCAATTAATCTTAGATTTTACTCAGGTAATTACTTTTTATGGCTTATATTTCATCTCCATCTTTGATTTCTACCTTGATTTTGAGTAGCTAAACTCATTATCTAGGGTTGTGACCCAACCCTAGTGTGGGTATTTAACGGGTCTTTAATTTTAGGGCTTAATTGTTTATGGGTTAACGATATTTAGCTTGATTCATGCTTTAATTATTGAATTGGTTGTTGCAAACACTAATTTGTGCCTTTTTGACTTAGGCTCTTCTTGCGAAAGAGAGATTAAGTCGAGGAAATTCAGGCTAACGAGGAATTGGGGTGCATTCAAGACATTTGTATGCGGCGTAATCAGAAGACTCGATTTCTAGCTATCGAGCCACTTCGGAAGAATGCCTCGAGACCCCGAGGACGTGAAGTCACGACCGAGTTCCCTCCCTCGGGGTTCGTCGGGGCCCGACTCAAAGAAGATGAAGGACGAGGCCAGAACAGAAGGGGAAGTTCCCTAGGCAAACAGCTAAGTCTGACAGGGCCGGCCTACCCAGAGCCTACACTGAAGCGTCGCGTCTAACCATCACAACTCTATACATTACAATTAATGCCCATGTACTATAGCCCGGTTCTCCTCCTATATAAAGGGAACCCACACCACCTTGTAAAGGGCTGATGTTGCTCAAACCATTCTACTCCAGTGCAATAATATCTCTCTCTCTCTCTTCTCTCTAACTCGCTTGTTCTTATTGGCTCGAGACCACTTTAGTATTTTATCGTTTTCTTATTTGTTCTTCATTTATTTCCTGATGTTGATCATAGAGAGCCTTGTATGATCATATCTTAACTGTTATCCCACTTGCGACTACCCTCGACACCTCGAACTCGAGTCAGATATCGGCCCCGATAACTCGAGATCGGGCCGGACATCGACCCCGAGGCCCCTGATCGACTAATCCTACACTCGGACAGTAGGTTTCTCGGTTCGTTCAACTCCCCGTTTTAGTCTGTATCCCCTTGGTAAACAAGCCCGGACAGTAAGCCTTTAGGTTTAGTTATCGCTCCGTTTCTAGCTCATATTCTTCCATAAACTTCATATTCTTATCATCAACTGCTCTTAACAACTAGCTTGAGAACAGATCACGTATTTTTAGAATCCCATTTACAAATTTAATTGTTGTTACCATTTTCACGGTAAACAGTTTGCCGCCCACCGTGGGGCTAAAAATAATAGTGATTATTTTCTTACTGGCTTCATTACACATACGCAAGTTATCTTTCACACTTTTTCTTATCCAAGATCTCTTGATTTCAGGTCAAAATGTCTAGCTCGGTAAACAAAGTCGAGAACGACAACCTCGAAAACCACGGTGAAAATGGCGTGGCTGTCCTGGCCGCTAGAGCGCTACCACAGAATCCCGATAACGCGCCCGGACCAATTCTACCAGATGCAAATTTGTAGGACGCACGACAAGTCGACAAAACTTCTCACACCGATAGGAGCATACGGCACAACGACCGACAGGAAGCCAAAAAAGCCCTATCTTGGGAAGAACAGAAAGTTAGTCTTCATGTTATTTTTGAAATGTTGTAGGCATAGCAGTTGGCTATCACTCAGTTGCAAAGCCATCCGGAGACTCCCAGCACAATAGCGCCGAAAATAGCTCCCCCCGCCAAACAAGTGCCCGAGAGATCAAGCAACAATGGATCGGTAACTGGCCTTGCCGTAGCAAAGACGCTTGGGGATCCCTCCAAAGGGATCGAGTCAGGTTCGTGGAAGTCCATGCAACGTCCGTCCCCCGAGGAAGCGGTCCTGAAACCCATTTCAAAGAAGTCCGAAACTCCAGAACTCCCTAAGTACGACGGGACCTCAGATCCCGACGATCACATCACCGCTTGTACGTGCACAAGAAAAGGCAACGACCCACGAGATGATGAGTCTGAGCTCGTCTTATTGAAGAGGTTCAGGGAAACACTAAGAAAGGGAACCATGACATGGCTTCATGACTTAGCACCCGACCTCGCAAACTCGCTTACCACTCCGGCAGATTCCTCCATAGAAACACACGTCGATTCCATCGAAACAACAACGAGAGAGCCCAACACATCCAAGGCCGAACAAAGCGAGAGTGAAACGCCACGGGAATTCGCACCTCATTCCCTAATAGAACGAACGAGATTGCCCCCGGTCTCGGATGACTTGGCAGTACAGGCCTTCGCCCAAAGCCTAAACAAACCAAGCCCAATGATTTCGGGGTAGTCCAAACGAAACTTGGTCGAGTACCCAGCCAAGATCTGGTCGAATGCCCGTACTCGGCACCAGTCACAAATCAGGATCGTGGATGATCATCCGGGAGCCTCCTCTGGTACAATGTACCCAAGTAGGTTCCCGGCAAAGAGACTAATGCCAAACAAAGGGAGGTACTACCTGTACGCCGCGGATAGGAGGAACGCCCCGAGACGCAATCTAGCTCGCAACTATGGGGAAATGGCTCGAGGGCAACATCCTCGAGGAATCTTCAACAAATATAGATTCGATGAGGCATGGCCGGCAGGGGCACCTCGCTCATCAGAGTACAATTTCAGCATCACTACACCAAACATCGTGTTCACCATAAGCAAAACCAAGTACGCCAAACGGCTCAGACCTATTCGATCGAATCCCCCTCAAAGAAACCACAACCTGGCACGGGAACCGCATGGCACGCATGACCACGGGGTCGAAAATGGCCGTCAGGTCAGGAGGAAAATAGTCATGCTACCCAATAAAAATCACTGCCAAGTACCATCAAGCGATCAGGCTAGAATTCAGCCCCGAAGGAGGAAGACAACCAGGAAGAACGAAGCAAATGAGTCGCGATGTATTGTCACGATAGTAGAGGAGCGGCGACACCCTCCAAGGACTCATACAATGGAAAGTAAAAACGCTCGTTACCAGGAAAAGACGGCTCCGGGGATACGTTCCGGAGGACGTCCTTACATCCAGCAAAAAAGACGTTGAGACTTCGCCTCGGACCCACACTGATGCATTGGTAAACTTTTCCCTCATTTGATCAATTTCAAATAAAATATGTTTTCATGAATTCAGGTGGTTCGATCAACACATCAATGTTGTCGGGCCGAGGTTCATAGGGCGGCTCGGACTGCCGGGTCAAAACACGACCACCTCTTGAACCTTTAACAGATTCCAGATGGCGATCACTACAGCAAGAAGAAAGACCATTCTCTCGATACAACACGGCTGGCTCAGACGGGAACGCCGAATCCCATACCTATAAAGGGGACGCAAGGCACAGGCGTCTTACTTAGACGGCCACGGGCACAACGTACGAAGACAGCACTTCCCCCACTTCGCTCGAAGGATGAAATTCAACGCAAGGGACAGAATTAAAACCGTGAGCGGGAAGCAATACGCAGCCAAAGGAAATTCTGCATCACATGACACACTGTTAGCACCGACATCTCCACTCTTGAAAGAATCAAAGGGTAAGCGAACCACATCTTCGGCAAAGTCCAATTAAACACGGTGGAGGGCCAAACTAGAACCCACACTCTGAAGCAACAAGAACATATTAGACCTCGAAGCATCACCTACATACCCCGCGGTAAAGAAAAATTACCTCTCTCCTTCGTTATTTTCCACTAATCTGTGTGCAGGCATCCGGCCAGGGTGTTTGGAAGTTCTAACTCTACTTGGGGACCCCAAAGCCTTAACAGGACCATCGCACTCTTCTCCTTCGACCAGACTTCCGCCCCAAAAAGGGTCTCGCCAGCGAGGTTCTTAACGGAGCAGCGTACCCCTTGAGGAGGATCCGACAAGATCGCAATCCTTCCTTCTGCAATCAAACAATGAAGGGCCCCCCTCTCTCTCTCTGAAAAATGCCTACCGCTCAGAATGGCTAGGGAACAACCGACTCAGTTTCAATAAGGAATCATGTACCGGACCAAATGGTCCGAGGAGCCGCACCCGCACGAGCTGAGCTCACAACAATGAAACGATATGTGTGTATTCCAAACAATAAAAGAATATCTTTTTAGCATCTCATATGCCAAACAAGGAAATCTCAGTATACTCTCGGTAGGGACCCCTCTACCGAATGCATCCCGAAATACTCGGAGACTTAGCATCAACAAGTTGGCACCCACGCAACCCCAGGGTCGAAACTCTGGGCTCATAAAGCCCCAGCAAAGCAACTTCGAGCTCACAAATAGCGGTCTTCGAGCCCAAACAAACTCGATGACTCAGAGACTATCATCAATCGCCATGCACTGGAAAACCCAAAATTGTAAGACCCCGAGCGGGCAAACTCGGTATAACTAGATTTATTCTACATAGCAACAAAAACTATAAGACCTCAACAGGCATGACAAACTGTAAAACCTCAATAGGCATGACAAACTGTAAGACCTCAACAGGCATGACAAACTGTAAGACATTACTACAAGCATAAAACACAAAATCCCGAAGTGTAGGCTATACGTCGCATTTGTAAGAATCCCGAAAAGGCATACCCTCGGTGTAGATGCCTAAACTATCACTCGGGATCGAAAATGGCTCCGCCAAAACATATATGACTACGGTCAAAATGGCTGATCCAGCCAAAATAACGCGGCTCGGGGATGCCCAACCGTCGCTAAACAAAATCGCAGGCCACCACTCTGAATATACTTCGGAAAGAACCGGTTAAAACAGGCTTCCCTCAACAGGCAAACGAGCTTCGACCACGTCAGCTTCAAATCACAAGGCTTCGACCTACTCAACCTACGAGCTATGAACCTTCCGAGGTGCTCGAACATTGCCGATAACGACTTGAAATCGAGGTTCTTCCAGAACCGACGACGGGTCAGGCAAAATCATTTCAAAAAGACCTTAACGAGAGAAATGCAAAGCCTACAAAATGCCTATGGGCAAAAGCGTAAGAGCCATTGTCGCCAGCCAAACAAGCCTCCGGGCCATACACTAAAAGGTCTCAACGACCAAACAGCGTAAGAGCCATTGTCGCCAGTTTGAAAATTGATAACTTAAGGATTAAAATGAGCTCAAGTCATAACCCAATTTGGAGACCAGATCCAAAATAGTTAACTACAATATGCCTAAGGGCACGGCATAAATGCCATTGTCGCCAGCCAAATGAGCCTTCGGGCCATGCGCCTATAAGGTCACTTCGACCCAAAGTACAAAAAACCATCATCGTCCGCCCATGCAGGCAAGAAAGAACTTGAGGGTCAATTAAAGCTTGAATCACAATGCAACTCGGAGACTATACCCAAAATAGTTGAAACAACAAACGACCAAGGGCAAAGAGATAAAAACCATCGTTATTTACCCATGCAGACACGAAAAAACTTAAGGGTCAATTAAAGCTCGAGTCACAATACGACTCGGAGACTGAACCCAAAATAGTGGGAATAACAAACGCCCAAGGGCGAGAAATAAAAACGATTATCATCCTCCCATACAGGCACAGAAGATTGAAGGTCAGGCAAGCTCGAGTCAAGGCCTGACTCGGAGAATAAGCCTAAACAGCTGGGCAAAGCATGGAGGCCCCAACGCCTGCTCACGTCAAAAATTGCACCTAAAAGCCTTCGAGCCTGCCTAATTGGTTTTGGATCTACGAGGCTCCCGCCAAACACCAAAACCAGCCCGCCTGGTCAAAAGCAACACAGAAAGAGATGCAGAAGAAATAAAGCTTCAAGTTTTCTCTTATCTTACATACGCAAAAGGCGCACTCTCCATCTACGAACATGCTCTAGAAGTATTAAATACAAAGCAGAAAAATAGTAAAATCTACACTCCACCCTTGCTCGAGCCAATTCCTCCGAGAGAACGAAGCCCCTTGCGCCGATCTCCTCGAGTACCTCTCTTCGGGATCTATAATGAACATATTCCTCAAGCCTCTTCTCCCGATCGAGGGCCCACTTCATCTTGGCTTGGGGATCAGCAGCGTCCTTCATATGAATCACCATCTCCTGATTAGCCTTGGTTTGGCTTAACGTCACTTCAGCCCGGGCATCGATTATCTCAGCCCTGATCTTCGAGAGACCAGCCTCAAGTTTTTCGATCATATCCGCTTGAACTATAGCATTGTCACGAGCCAAGCGGAGTTGGTCCTCAAAGGCAGGAACCTTGGCCAAAGCACCTCTCTCCTCTAAAGCTTGAGCTTGCACCTGAGCCCTTAGCTCACCACAAGCATTCCTGACGCGGTCGGTGTCGCCTTTGAGGTACTCCAAGGCCTCCGTCTTTTTTTGCAACTAACATAGGAAAAAGGGGTTAACCTTAAGGGCCAAAAAGAGCGAAGCGCATGCTACGAAAGGTTACCTGCTCCATCAAATAGCTCTTATAATATGAGCTAAGATACGCCTCGTATCGCCAATGCAGCAACTCAACCTCTTTCTCCTCGCTAAGGAGCCTAAGGGACTCACCCTCATCCAGAACTTTCCGAAGCCTGTCTCCTTGATGGAGCAGCTTAGACTTGAGCCTATCACAAGCCTGCAAAAGGAAAACTCGATAAAGAAATGAGGGCGCAGAATATAGAAGAACTGCGCCTAAACTCACCATGAAGTGAAGCCGGTGGACTTCCTCAAAGTCAGAGCACACTCCTGTTGATCCTGCCCCTTCGGCCCCAGGAGAACCAACCTCGGGCAAAGCATATTCACTTGGAGGAACCGGCGTCTGGGAATCAAACACTCCGGGAATGGCACGCTCGGACAATGCCCTCTCCTCGAAGACATGGGCCGGTTCAGCCCCACTAAAAGCTCCATCACATTATAGGTGCGGATCCTCTTTGTCGCTATCGCCCCTCAACTTGGAGGCCGACGACTCTTTCCCCCCTCCGGAAGATCACATCCTCCCTCCAAGGAGTTGCTCGATACCTGCAACGACAATACTAGTGCTAAAGAAAAAGGAAAGTGTCACCTCAAATATACGAAGGCCAAGGTAAAGACATCGTACGCGCACACCTTGGAATTTCTCTTCCCATCTGTTACGGGACACAGCTCGCCACCTACGCTCGTCGTAGGTCGAATGGGTCACTAACCTCCAGACCCAGCCGGGAGATCGAGAACTTCGCCTAGCGTCCATGAAGTTGATGCAAAAGGGGAGAAGAACAATTACTCAACAGACTTTCACTATAAGCAAAACCTGAGAAAGCACCAAGCATTCCACTCACGAGCGTGATTCCAACCCTCGGGAAATGGCATAAGCTCCACGGGGACAATGTCAGTCGTCCAGACCCGGATGAATCGACTAATCCTTTCTTGGTCATCACCTTCTTCATCATCAACAACAAAAGGCATGGACGAATGGCACCTCAAGGTTAACAGGCCTCGATGATGAAAGGGTTGGTACAACCTGACAAGGTGGCTGAGTGAGAATTCAAGCCTGGCCTTCTCCGCAAAAAACCTCATCATCAACACCACTTACCAAAATGACGGATGTATCTGCGCCAGGGTAACCCAATACTTTATGTAGAAATCAAGTGTGACCCTATCAAGGGGGCCAAATGCAAAGGGATATAGGTACACACTTGAGAATCCGTCAGCAAAGTCCGTAATGCTTTCACCCGGGGAAAGCGCCTGCAGCGTTATCTCCTCACTCCATCCACAATATCTCCTCACCATCTCCAGATGTTCCTCCCTTATCAAAGACACAGTCTACGGAGGGAACTCCCGCGGATCCTGAACTTCGAGCGTGGAACTCCCCCCTCCTTGCCGGGTCAAACCCGAAGTAGTTTCCATGAGTATGGTAGAATTGACAGACTAAAGCATGAACGTGCCAACACTTTTTACAGCTGAAGAAATGTAGAACCCTACGCCAAGGCGGAAGGGTTTCTATCTAAAATAGTGAGGCCTTTTGAAGAAGTCGAAGCCGCTCCACATGTATGCGGAAAACAACAATGATTCACCTATCCGGAGTGAGCCCCAGGAAACCAACAGTCTCGACACAGATCCCAAAGCGGGACCCGACCCCAGAGGCATCCATCGATAAGAAGTTAGGCCTCAAAGAGTCAAATGTATTATCTCCAGTCTCGAGGTAGTGCCCGACCTCGAGGATCTCTGCCAAAAAAGAGAAGTCGGGCTTCGAGAAGCCTTCAACGCCATCATTAACTCGAGGCATTAATCGATCTCATGGTTTCCCTTTATCGAAAGAAAAACAAGCACGCGAAGCTCCGGTTATGAAGGCTCTATGAAGGCTCGAGGCAGCGCCTGAGCACAGGCAGCCCCTCGACAGAAGTCCATCCCCTACACTTTAGGTCGCTATCGGCATCAAGTACAAAAGAGACCCCCAATTACCCAAAGCTGACCTTCACTCAGGTCACCATTCTCGAAAGCTCCAAAACTCAGCATACTATCTCTATGAAACTCGAAGGGCTCGACAACCCAAACCTATTGGACCAGTCCGGGCCTGGTTCGAGGTACGATGATGGGCTTGAAAAAAACCCATGTCAACCAACAGAGTATCGGAAAGAACGCTCGCATCCGAGTAAGATATCAGCTGTCAACAACAAAGGAAAACATTCAAAGGCCTCGAAGGGCACGAGAGCATGCAATAATAAGGCAAGAATCAAAAAATATAAGTCAAGGAAGTATGTTCATATTCATAAAAAATCCATGTACAATAGCCCTCGAGGGGTCCTTACATACAACTACAAAAGACTACAGAAGATCTCTACACCAAAAGCGAAGGAACGGAAGGATGTACATGTGATGAAATCCGAGAGCCCGGTCCATCCTTGCAAATCCATCTCCAGTATCAGCATTATCGAGTGCCGCCCTCTCGAGCACGCATCCTCGAGGGCGATTCCTTAGACCGCTGCCTCCTCTAGGTTCCCAGCTCAATCCCCTAGGGGATTCCCACCGAAAAAGATGAAGAAGAGGAAAAGGAGGGGATGCAGAGGAGACAGAGAAAAGAGACATGGCCCACCAAAGCCAAAGGTTAAAGATTCGACGGGCCCCAGTCTCAATGGCCAGTAGTGCCATTTTATCCCTTGGGAAAGGAAAAACACAAGGGATGAAATACCACACCAGGCCTTGGTAGGAGAGTGACCAGTGGTGCATAGTTTGAATAACTGTCTACAAAAAGGGAGAGTTGATTCCCCGTCCGTCATCATCTCGGACCAATAACAATAGCAACAGCGGACGAAGCAGCGACCATGGCAGTAGCAGGACGGCATGGTTATGCTCGACATATAGAATCCCCAGTAAGAGTCCATGACACAATCTACAGGAGCTAATCTGAACGTCCTTGAGTCCATGAGCCTCGTGCGTGATGTTCAGAGATAAAAGAAGATGATAAGAAGAAATGGGCAAATGAGCCAATGAAGGTACTGGGATAGAAATATCAGCGCCAAGGCACCCCCATTTATAGGGGTAATGACACGATTATCAAGGCTTTGGAAGATTGACCAGCATATGCAATTACTACGCTCTTGAAAAATCGAATCGACGACGGTACACTCACCTTGGAGAATGGGGATCAGTAGCACGTTAAAATATGTTATAATGCACAAGTCCACGGGGCACCCCAGTTGTCACATAAGCTCACGCATAGGTTGCATCATTGGTGCGAGCACCATAAGAAGCTCGAGGAGTCAGGTGTCAGAATCATTTCCCATCGCTTCGTTCTGGGAAACGCGGAGACTATCTGTATGCGGCGAATTCAGAAGACTCGATTTCTCGCTATTGAGCCACTTCGGAAGAATTCCTCGAGACCCCGAGGACGTGAAACCATGACCGAGTTCCCTCCCTCGGGGATCTTCGGGGCCCAAATCAAAGAAGATGAAGGACAAGGCCAGAACAGAAGGGGAAGTTCCCTAGGCACACGGCTAAGTCTAACAGGGCTGGCCTACCCAGAGCCTACGCCAAAGCGTCGCGTCTAACCAACACATCTCCATACTTCACAATTAATACCCATGTACTATAGCCGAGTTCCCCTCCTATATAAAGGGAACTTGCACCACCTTGTAAAGGGCTGATGTTGCTCTAACGATTCTACTCAAGTGCAATAATATCTCTCTCTCTCTTTCTCTTCTCTCTAACTCGTTTGTTCTTATTGGCTCGAGACCAATTTAGTATTTTATTGCTTTCTTATTTGTTCTTCATTTATTACCTGATATTAATCATAGAAATCCTTGTATAATCATATCTTAACTGTTATCCCACTCCTGACTACCCCGACACCTCGAACTCGAGCCAGATATCGGCCCTGATAACTCAAGATTGGGCCGGACATCGACCCAAAGGCCCCTAATTGACTAATCCTACACTCGAACAGAAGGCTTCTCGGTTCGTTCAACTTCCCATTTTAGTCGGTATCCCCTTGGTAAACAATCCCGGACAGTAAGCCTTTAGGTTTGGTTATCGCTCCATTTCTAGCTCGTATTCTGCCATAAACTTCATATTCTTAGCATTAACTGCTCTAAACAACTAGCTTGAGAATAGATCACATATTTTTAAAATCCCATTTACAAATTAAATTGTTGTTACCATTTTCACGGTAAACAAGATTGATAGCCCCAATTAAAAGGTTAAACCTAGAGATAGTAATACCTGACTTGAGCCAATTTTGCTTGCATTGTTTGAACGCCCAATTGGGCTTGAGAAAGCCAATTAGAGCAAAGTCACTCAAACTACCGAGAGGTATAGAGTGAGTAATTATGTGCAATGGTTTTATCATGATCAAGTTTGTCCTAAGTTTTAGACCCTGTTAGATACTCACCTAGGTGTAAGTCACTTCCCTAGTGCCTTTTACCAATTGAGAAAACCCTTACAAAAATATTGTACTTAGCTTATTATCAGCATTCATTAGTGTTAAAAGTAGAATATAAACCAAACAAAGCATGATTGGAAATGCAATTAAGAACAACGCACGTACCTAGATTAGATAGAAACCCAATTCCAAACTAATATTAGCTCTATGTGGAAATCGAACCTGACCCCTCGGGTAAAAGCTGCATCGACCACTCCTCGCTATTATATTGTGGTGTAGGGTTAGAGCCGATCACTTCCACATTCACAACGAACGAATCGCCACATGCAGTGAATAAACTACTTGAGGCTTGGCTAACGAGCATGCTGACCAGCATCCTCGACACGCCCACTGATAAGTAGGGATTTTAACGAGTTTCATGCTCCTTCTTGCCTATGCTTTGATTATAAATCATTACAAAACAGTTCCAAAAGGCTAATAAGTTGTGCTTGATTGCAGGTTTGATCGACAAAGTGACGAAATATCAAAGATCGGCTCAAAAGGAGTGAAACCTGCTCAAGTATCAAAGACAAAGTAAATTGAGGACAAACAGGCCTAGTGCGGACCGCCCAAAGTCGAATGCGGCCGCACTAGGTGATTTAGAGAGATGGCAAAACCAGACTTCAGGCAACGCGGCCGCAGTCCACATTGCGCGGTCCGCGGTAAAGGTTTCGCGACCACACTACCTTTTTGTGCGGTCCGCGAAAGAGATATTCAGAGAGATGGAAAATGCCAAAGCGATCCACGGTCATGGTTATGCAGACCGCGACAGCTGCCTCCGCGGCCGCGGTCCATTCTATGCGGTCCACGGAGCCCAAGTCAGAGAGCCCAGAATTTAAGTCCAAGATTCTAGCGCGGCCGCGGTCCATTTTATGCGGCCCGCGCTGACCCCGCAGAGGTATTTTTGTCCAGTTTTTCCAGCCTAGCACAAATAGAACATTTTACCATTTTTAGGTCATCAGATATATCCAGAACTTAGCTACGCTCATGGGAACTTCATCTGTAGCCATTTTTGGCGTCTTAGCTTAAAATTAACGATAGATTCTTGTATTTTAATTTAGCATTTAATTAATATGCCTTGTTCTTCATCTATTACTCTATTTTCTCCTTCAAGCATGAGTAGCTAAACCCATTAGCTAGGGTTGTGGCTCAACCCTAGTGTGGGTAATTGATGGGTGTTGCCATCTATTGTTAGATTGACTATGGGTGTTTGTTATTTGGGTCAATTTTATGGTTTAATCTATTAATTGGTGGTTGCAAACACTGGTTTGTGCTAAGTTGACTTGGCTCTTCTTGAGAAAGAGAGCCTAAGTCTCCAAAATTGACCCAACAAGGAATTGGGATGGACTCAAGAGAATTGATAGTCCCAATTAAAGGGTTAAACCTCGAGAGAGTAATTACCCAACTTGAACCCTAGTTGCTTGAGTTATTTTCCCTACCTGTTTGGTCTCGAGAGAGTCAATTGGGCAAAATCACTTTCTCTACCAAGAGGTGTGAGAGTGGGTAAAATTGTGCAACAGTTATAGCATAAGCCCCAATTATGTCAATCGAACCTTAGTAACATCTACCCGTCAATTAGCTACCTAGGTAGTGTCACGACCCTAGTGCCTTTCTTCCCATTAGATACAACTTAGCTATTATCTCGTAGCATAATCTAGTTTCAATTAATAGCTTGATAACAGTAGTTTATAATCAAAAACCCAAAAATGTATGGAAGTGACATTAGGAACAAATACACAACTCTAGTCTAGATAGATACTCGACTCCATTCCTAGCTCCCTGTGAAAATCGATCCCCACCCTTATATCGGGTAAAAGCTATTACGACCCTCTCTTCCTACCTTTTAGTAGTGTGGAGTTGGCAGCAATCACTTTTTAGCATCGTTGCCGGAGAGATAACGATTTTGGCTATCTATTTAGTTAGTTTTGTGTATTGTTCTTCTTTCCTTCTTTGTTACTTACTTGTTTGTGTCATTACTCAGGTACCAACATGGTTTTAAACAACACTAATGATCCTCTTAGAAACATGATAGGGGGAGAAGGTAGATGATCTTGAGCAAGATGAGGTGCCTCTTGCACCTTAAGGTCAACGGAGAGGCCGGAATGCCAATGCTAATCCAAATGACAATATTACAGACCTCCCCCGGTTCCTCCAAGAGTGGCTCCTAGAGTATTACCGAACCAGGGCTACGCAAGTGCTATTGTCCCACCCCGAATCCGGGCGGGCAACTTTCAGATAACTAATATGATGTTGACCTTACTTGAGCAGCGTGGGTACTTCACGGGCGCTGCAAATCAAAATGCCTACAAACATCTCAAGGGGTTCGTAGATACATGCTGGGGGAGCAAACAGATGAATGTGTCCGAGGATGCGTTGAGATTGAGACTTTTCCCGTTCTCACTTCGGGGAAAGGCATTGAATTGGCTCAAGAGACTCCCCAGTCATTCCATCACAACTTGGGATGAGTTAGCGGATAAGTTTATTGCCAAATTATTCTCTCCTAGTGATATGGCGGCACTTCGAGATAAAATACTAGCCTTCAAGAAAGAGCCAACGGAACCTTTGCATGAGATCTGGGAGCGGTATAGAACGATGGTGAAGGAGTGCCCAAATAATGATATGACTGAGGCCATGATCCAACAAACCTTCTACCGAGGCATAAATACTACAAATCAATGCATTGTTAACCAATTGGCCGGGGGCAATTTTATGAAACTTTCTTATGAGGAGGCATGTGATGTACTTGATGAAATGGCGGACACTTCTTCAGCATGGCAGAGTAGAGCAAATGTGCCTTAAGGTGACAATACAGTTATCCATTTGCATAAGGAATTACATGATCACGGGAAAGCGATAGCTGAACTTACCACTACGATGAATTAATTGGCTAAGTCACAGTTGCAACAAGTTCAAAATTATCGCCAAGTGAATGCCATAGAGGGTGTTAGTATTCTTGTCAACAAGAGAAGGCAAATGAGGCAACAAAATCAAGGAAATTCTGAGCAATTTGTTGATGAATATGATGGGTGTCAAAATGATGGTTATGATGACCAAAGCGAAGAGGTACAATATGTCAACAACCATCAAGGCAATAGAGGCAACTCTTCAAACCAACAATGGCGACCCCAAGGAAATTGGGGCAATCAACAACAAAGTGGTGGCAATTGGAACAACAACCAAAATAATAATTGGGGTAATCAGAACAACAACCAAGGCAACTGGAATGGAAATAACAACAACTGGGGCAACAACAACAATCAAGGCGGGTGGAAAAACAATGAAAATCAAGGCAACCGGGGGCAAGGCTTTCAAAGGCCCCCAATGTACCAACAACCGAACAATCCACCCCCTTTCCCTTCTCAAGGTCCTAGTTCCTCTAGTAATGATATGGGTAGAATTGAAATGATGTTCGAGCAGATGATGAAGAGGAATGCAGATTCGGATGCACAGTTAGCTTCTCACAACACCTCTATCCGAAACTTGGAGGTGTAATTAGGCCAAATCTCTCAGTCATTGAATACTCGCCCGAAGGGTGCTCTACCAAGTGATACGGTAGTGAACTCGAAGGGTGGAAATAACAATCATGTGATGGCGGTTACAACAAGAAGTGGGAGAGGCGGTGATGTGAATGCCTCAAAGCAAAAGCAAGTTGTGGATGAAGATGTTGAGTTGCCGGATGATGATGTACCTTTGATTGTTGAAGATGTGGTTGAAGAGAATGTGAACAATGATGTGAGGATTGATATTGGTGAGGCCGAGGTAGAAACTCAAGATGCCGTGAACCCGTCTAGGGAACACGTGATTGACATGCCCGAGCCGGTTGTGCCAAAAGCCAAGGCTCCTCTGCCAAGGCCACCTCCACCTTATCCTCAAAGGCTCGCAAAGCAGAAGAATGATAATCAGTTTAAAAAGTTCATTGACATGATGAAGAGCTTATTTATTAATGTGCCTTTGGTGGAAGCACTTGAACAAATGCCGGGTTATGCAAAATTCATGAAGGACTTGGTTACAAAGAAGTGTTCTATGGACTGTGAAACTATAAAGATGACTTACCAAGTGAGTGCTATAGTGCATTCAATGGCCCCAAGGCTTGAAGATTCCGGTGCTTTCACCATTCCTTGCACTATTGGAGCTAGTATTAATTTGATGCCCTACTCGGTTTTCAAAACTTTGGGTACCGGGCAACCTAGGCCAACTTCAATGAGAATTCAAATGGCGGATCGATCGATGAAGCGACCTTTGGGCATTATTGATGATGTGCTTGTCCGGGTGGACAAATTCATATTGCCGATCGACTTTGTGATTTTGGATTGTGAGGTGGACTATGAGGTTCCTATTATCTTGGGCAGACCTTTCCTTGCAACGAGGAAGGCATTGGTTGATATTGAAGCGGGTGAGCCCATTTTCCGAGTGGGAGATGAAAAGGTCATTTTCCACATCTGCAAATCTATGAAGCAGCCCAATAGCACCAAGGTGTGCTCAGTTGTAGCTTGTCACATCAGTGATTGTGGATGATACCAATACTATGATCAACATGGAAGATCCTCTTGATGCAGTGCTCTTGAACATGGATGTCAATGATGATGCTAGTAGAGTGGAATGTGTCAATTCCCTACATGGGATGGGCTCTTATTCTTATGAGCTACGGAAGCTATCTTTGAATCTTGAAAATCGGAAAACTCCACCAACAAAGCCATCAATTGAAGAGCCACCGGTGTTGGAGTTGAAGCCACTTCCTCCACACCTCAGGTATGAATTCTTGGGTTTGAATGCTACTTTACCAGTTATTCTTTCTTCTTGCCTTACTAACATGCAGGTTGAGGCCACTTTGGCGGTGCTTCAAAAGCGAAAAAGGTCAATTAGATGGACTCTAGCTGACATTCGGGGAATAAGACCCGCATTTTGCATGCACAAAATCATCTTGGGGGAGGATGCAAAGCCGTCCTTGGAACATCAAAGAAGATTAAATGAGGCGGTGCAAGAAGTGGTGAAGAAAGAGGTTATCAAGTGGTGAGACACTGGTGTGGTTTATCCTATTTCTGACAGTTCTTGGACTTCTCCGGTGCAATGTGTGCCGAAGAAGGGTGGTATGACTGTGGTGACCAATGACAACAATGAACTCATCCCTACTCGCACGGTCACCGGGTGGAGAGTATGTATGGATTACCGGAAGCTAAATAAGGTGACCCAAAAAGATCATTTCCCATTTCCATTCCCTGACCAAATGCTAGATCGTCTTGCGAGGTGTGCTTTCTATTGCTTCTTGGATGGTTACTCGGGGTACAATCAAATTTTAATTGCCCCAGAGAACCAAGAGAAGACAACTTTTACATGTCCTTACAGCACATTCGCTTTCTCTCGAATGTTGTTCGGATTGTGTAATGCTCCGGCAACCTTCCAACGTTGCATGATGGCTATTTTCACTGACATGGTGGAAGATATCTTGGAGGTTTTCATGGATGATTTCAGCGTGGTTGGGGATTCCTGTTGATGAGTGTCTGAAAAATTTGGATAGAGTATTGGTCCGGTGTGAAGACATAAACCTCGTACTCAATTGGGAAAAATGTCATTTTATGGTTGAAGAGGGTATGGTATTGGGTCACAAAATCTCGAAGCGAGGAATTGAGGTTGACAAAGCCAAGATATAGGTGATTTCAAGGCTTCCTCCCCCTATTTCTATCAAAGGGGTGAGGAGTTTTCTTGGGAACGCTGTTTTTTACCGGAGGTTCATAAAAGATTTTTTCAAAGTGGTACAGCCTTTGTGCAAATTGCTAGAGAAAGATGCAAAGTTCTTGTTCGATGAGAGTTGTATGCAAGCATTCAAGCTTCTCAAGCTCAAGTTGACTTCTACCCCCATCATTACCGCACCAAATTGGAGCTTGCCTTTTGAGCTCGTGTGTGATGCTAGTGACATTGCGGTTGGGGCTATTTTGGGCCAAAGAATCAATAAAATGTTTCATCCGGTGTACTACGCAAGCAAGACCATGAATGAGGCTCAAAGGAACTATACAGTCACCGAGAAAGAGTTGTTGGCTATTGTGTTTGCTATGGAAAAGTTTCGACCTTACCTTATGGGAGCCAAAGTTATAGTGCACACCGATCATGCTGCCCTTAGGTATTTGATGACCAAGAAAGACTCCAAGGCAAGATTGATGATATGTGTGTTACTTCTTCAAGAGTTTGATCTAGAAATTGTTGATCGGAAGGGTAGTGAGAATCAAGTGGCGGACCACTTGTCCCGTTTGGAGGAGGAAGGGAGGCCGTGTGACGGCCTTGAGATCAATGATTCATTTCCCGACGAACAACTCCTTGCGGTGTCAATGAAGGATATGCCATGGTTTGCCGATGTTGCCAATTACCTTGTGACTGGAATAATCCCGTATGATCTCTCTTCTAACCAAAGGAAGAAGCTCAAGCGGGATAGTTTGGATTTATATTGGGATGAGCCATACTTGTTCAAGATTTGCACGGATGGTGTGATTCGTAGATGTGTCCCGGAGGAAGAACAATTGAGTATCTTAGAGGCTTGCCATTCTTCACCCTATGGTGGCCATCATGGTGGGGTGAGGACCGCCTCGAAAGTTCTTAGTTGTGGATTCTATTAGCCCACCGTGTTCAAATATACGGGCGATGTGGTGAAAAGGTGTGACGAGTGCCAAAGAGCAGGCGGAATTTCAAAAAGGGATGAGATGCCCCTCAATATGATTCTAGAAGTGGATATCTTTGAAGTTTGGGCCATCGATTTCATGGGTCCCTTTGTTAGATCTTATGGGAATACTTACATTCTTGTGGCGGTTGACTATGTCTCAAAATGGGTTGAAGCCGTGGCTTTGCCTAATAATGAAGCCCAGAGTGTTGTGGCATTTCTTAAAAAGAGCATCTTCACAAAGTTTGGCACTCCTCGTGCGATTATTAGTGATGGGGGGTCTCACTTTTGCAACAAGGCTTTCGACACGTTGTTTTCCAAGTACGGTGTCAATCATAAGGTTTCTAACCCTTATCATCCTCAAGCTAGTGGTCAAGTGGAAGTCTCCAACAGAGAAATTAAGAGCATCTTGTCAAAAATTGTCAATGATAATAGGACCGATTGGTCAAAAAGTTGGATGACGCTCTATAGGCTTATCGGACGGCTTACAAAACTACGATTGGTATGTCTCTGTATCGGTTGGTGTTTGGAAAAGCTTGTCATATTCTAGTTGAGTTAGAGTACAAGGCCATGTGGGCTTTGAGGAAGTTGAATATGGAATGGGATGTTGCGGCAAATCTTCGTGTTGAACAACTCAATGAGCTCGATGAGTTTAGATTCCATGCCTACTCAAGTTCATCCTTGTATAAGGACAAAAATGAAGTACCTTCACGACAAATATGATCGGGGTAAGGAGTTCAAGGTTGGAGATATGGTTCTCTTGTTCAATTCCCGGTTACATCTGTTTCTGGGTAAGCTCAAGTCAAAGTGGAGTGGGCCATTTGAAGTTGTGTTTGTGACCCCATTTGTTGCTCATGATCTAAGGAATAAAATGGTGAAGTTTTCTGAGTTAATGGGCACCGGGTCAAGCATTATCTTGGAAAATTTGATGACAGCCACGTGGTGGCACTTCTTCATCTAAAGTGATGTGATGGTTGTCACACCTCCTTTTTACCTGCGGCCGCAAGGGCGTAGAGGGAGTTTTTCCAATTAAAGGACAATCGAAACGGGATTTATTATTTAATTTAGAGTCACCACTTGGGAGATTTAGGGTGTCCCAAGTCACCAGTTTAATCCCGAATCGAGGAAAAGAATGACTCTGTATTACAGTCCGCGAACCAGAAATCCGGATAAGGAATTCTGTTAACCCGGGAGAAGGTGTTAGGCATTCCCGAGTTCCGTGGTTCTAGCACGGTCGCTCAACTGTCACATTCGGCTTATTTATCTGATTTTAACAATTATGAGCTTATATGCAAGTTTTAACTCTTTACCGATTTTATTATTATTATTATTATTATTATTATTATTATTATTATTATTATTATTATTATTATTTTAACAGAGAATTGCAACGTTGTGAGAACGTATCTCGAACCACGTCACATCAATGTACCCGTGGTTATCGACACATTTCAACTCTGTTGAGATTTGGATTTAGGTCACATAAATGTGCACCCGAGTTTAAGAAAGTAAATTATTAAAGGCGCGCCTAAAGCGACTAGCGTATCATTATTTTGGGTAAGGCCGTGAAACTTTGCTAAACGGCTCATCCCGAAGTCTAAGTAATTTTACCAACACGTATAGAGGGCCCCGCAGCTCGTGTATTTCGTTTGTCGAGGCTCGTTTCATTCATTATTTTTTTTTATTTTTTTTTAAAAAAGGATTTGCAACATCGTGGAAATGCATCTCGAACCACGTCACAATCAATGTACCCGTGTTTAGCGACACATTTCGACTTCGTTGATATTTGGATTTGGGTCACATAAATGTGCACCCGCGTTTAAGAAAGTAAATTATTTAAAGCGCGCCTAAAGTGACTTGCGCGTTATTATCTTTGGGGAGGGCCGTGAAATTCACTAAACGGCTCATCCCGAATTCTAAATGCTTTATTTTAACCATTTATTGAGGGCCCCGCAATTTATGTATTTTTGTTTGGCGAGGCTCGGCTCATTTATTATTTAAAAAGGCAAACCTAAAAGCAACTATGAATTGCTATTTTTATTTGTCTCTAAAAAATAAAAGGAAAAGTCCTAATTTTATTATTAGTTCTACTACTACTACATTTGGGGTTCGAGAAGTTATTTGAATTTTTGATCTTTAACCATACAAAGAATAGTTATTCGAATATGCTTAAGAGGGCAGGCCAAACCTATGCCTGGGCCCAGGTCCAAATGAACATGTAATCAAGAGCAAGACCTGGGCCATTTGGGATGGCACGGAGGGCCAAACTATCTGAAGTGGACTGTCAATCCCCGCCTTGATTCCAATTGAGAAAATGATCACTGGGATTACTTCAAATTATGCAAATGGGTCATTTGGGGTCGTTTAAGTCGAGTTGGAAGCGTGGTATTGCCAAAATACGATGCAACTGATTTATTGATTCAAATGAACCTTACTAGATCAATATTCAAATATCAGTGATTTTAAAGCTGAACTACTGAACTTACTATTGAAAACAAATGTCGTAATGCTTCCCTTAAACTGATACCCATATCCTAATTAATAGCCTTGAACTACTGTTCATGTCCTAATTAATTGTTCATTTTCTGCTTGTTACTACAAGATAAAATCATAACTCTCGAATTCATTTCATTCTTCGAACTATTTTAATTTTCCAGAACTTAAACTACACAAGAAAACCATACTACGTCAAAGTTGGTGATTATCACCAATCTACCAGCTAATCGGTCCAAACGTCTATTTCTGATTTCAGTCCGGTTATACAGTTGTATACAAATCAGAACTACACTACATTAAGCTATTTTGTCTAAACTATTTAGGCATTAGTACATGGAGTCCAAACAGGTAAGGTTCAAGAGGCAAGAAAGGTAAGCGTTTTCCATTTTTGCATTTCCACTTTAAATCAGCACCAATACCTCAGGA
This sequence comes from Nicotiana tabacum, assembly GCF_000715075.1. Lineage (NCBI taxonomy): Eukaryota > Viridiplantae > Streptophyta > Magnoliopsida > Solanales > Solanaceae > Nicotiana > Nicotiana tabacum. Next base: position 74,934,940 of record NC_134085.1, read on the forward strand.
AAGAAGCAAATACCTGGAAATTTGAAAATAATAAGAAGAGGAAAAGCGGTCAGCAACAGCAGGTAACCGGCAACAACAGCTTGGAATTCAGAACGACTCAAACCCCAGTTTTAAACCAGAATAAACACTTGACCACCGCCCAGAACCAGTTGTGAAACCAAACAATAACAACAAATAACCCCAAGCAACTAATTCAACCCCAAAATCAACAGGAAATCAACCAGTGAACCTCAAACCCTTCAATACACCAAACTGAATTGGAAAATATAACTCAGTAACTAAAAGACAAGAATTTCACTTCAGGTTTTAATGGAACAGTAGGTCCTCAATTTTAAGAACCAGTTTATCACTCTTATGCTCTTCAAGTCTCTGTTTTTTTCCAAGCTCTCAAAGAATATCCATGTTTTAGCCCACTCCCTTTTTAAAAAACTGATTCCAAAAGAGACCCCCCTTAAACTGTGTAAAGCTCCTCTCATTTATAGCCAAACTTTATTAACTTTCCAGCTCTTAGGAGCATTAAGCTAATTAAGAAAGTATTTCTGCCCATGATATTCCTCAACCACTACTACATGTTTTGTTCTCTTTTTAATTCACTTGTTCCCCACTACCCTTGTCTTTTCTTTATTAAATTCAAATAGGTATGGGCACCTATTTCTTAATCCATTTCCTTTAAACCCCCATACTGTTATGTTTCCCATCCCACTATTATTAAACAAATTCCTTATTTTAATGGCACATTAGTACCTACTGTCAGAATTTCAAATTTAAAAGTCCAAATTACCCCCCCCCTCCTGATGCCCTAAACTATTATCCTACATGAATCCATTTCAATCTGTACCAAACCCTTCAGCTATAACCAATTCAAACTATCAAATTCCTAACAACTGACTCCTAACTCAACTGGACAGATTACAAAACTTCAGATTTGAAAGACCAGTAGACCTCCTGATGACCAACTAGGCAGGTAATCGACAGTATGAATTGCAAACAAAGGGAATCACACACTATAGAACAAGTTTTAATTCACAACAGTTTTGACTAAACCCAACTACTCTCAACATGAGCCTGCAATTAGAGATGAGGCAAAGCAAGTGTCATGAAAAGGAACCTGATTAATAGCACAAGTCTAGATTCAAACAATCATGAACCATTTCCTAAGCATTAGGTCTATTGTACAGGCCAACATCACTGATTAAGGAATCACAATGACAAAGTAATTGGTAGCCTGAACTTAAACCAAACTAAACAGACACAAATTAGACCAGTTCTTGACAAGTTCAACTCGCAAACTGGCCCCAAATTTGGACCTTAGACTACTGACCATAATTCAAACGGGAAATTCATGAAAATTTATAGAAGAGGAAGGGACAGAGTAAACAAACGGAAGTGCAAGAGTGAACAATCAAAACTAGACGTAAAAGACTTACCTAAATCACAACTCGATAAAAAAAATCGAGGATCTTCCCACTTTCAAGCCGAGACGGACTTTAATCATGTGTTTTCGAAGGAAAACAGCATGGCTAAAGTTAGTCTCGGGCTCAAAATTCATGGAACCCGGCCTGCCTAACTTCGATCTGGAATCCGAGCTGCCCCACGATGATTTGAAAAGAATTGATCAAGGATTCGTGGTGAGGGGGTCCAGGAGATCACAGGGTGTGAGTTTGGTGGCCATTCAACGGATTAGGGTTTGGTTCGATTCCTTTGATCTAAGATTCAAGGGGCTCGGGGGTGATTCAAAGAAAAATGAGCGTGGATTCGGAGAGGGGATGGTTTGGTGGTCAGGGGTGTGATTTTCATGGCCATCAGAACCGGCGCCGCCGGGTTTTCAGGTGAAGGGAATGAGGGTGGCTAGGGTTTTGGGGGGGTTTCCTCTGATGGGTCTGAGAGAGACGATGGGGCGAGGGGGGGTTTGGTTTGGGGGGTGGGGCACAGTTCGGATCCCTTATATACATACGTGGGGATTGGATCCAAACTGTTCGATCAAGTGAGATCAATGTCTTGGATCAATTCCCTTATAGGAAATGACGTTTTTTGGTTTCGTTGGGGGACTGGGTCGATCCGGGGACAAATGGGTCGGGTTGTGGGGATTGTGCTGAGGCGTTGGATCAAAACGATTCAACGGTTGGGATTTGTTGATCCTGAAACGCTGTCGTTTCGATTGAGCTGATGGTGGGGTAAAGGCCGAGTATTGGGGTGTTCGAATTGGGCTGTAAGGATTTGGGCTGTAAGGATTTGGGCCTTGGGGATTTAAATTAATTTGGGCTCAATTCCGATTTCTTTTTCTATTTTTTGTTCTTTTCTACTTATTTTCTTTTTAATTCCTAAATTACAACCAAAATCCTAAATTAAATCATAAAATCGACAATTAACTTAAAATATTAGCTCTTAATAATAATTGTCACACGAAATTAAACACCAATAAAGATAAAATCACACAATTTGGACATTAAATGCTAAAAATGCAAAGTACATATTTTTGTGATTTTTCCAATTTGTAAAACAAACTTGATTGTTTAATTAATTCCTAAATTGTAAAATTAAATCCTAAATGCACATGCAACACATATTTTTGTATTTTTCTTAATTAAAGTAGAAATAAACATGCACAGACAGAATACAAATAAATCACAAACAACACAAAACCATTTTATTTTGAATTTTTGGGAGTAGTTCTCATAGGGCAAAATCACGTGCTCACAACTGCCCCTCTTTGTCTGGAAACACGACGAATTTCCGTGCAAAGATAAAGTGAGCGGATACGAGCGATTTTTGCCCGTTCGGTTACTTCGTGTGAAGCATTTTTTGAAATATTTGACCGAACCTCTGCTTCAAAGGTTTCCTACATATCCCTGGCTAAAAGGAAATCAGGTCAATGTAGTTCGGGTAGTTTTGGTAGCTGGGACTACCATAGGACTGCAATTTTGCTATTACTACTGCTGCATACTGTTACTACTGCTTTCTTACCTCCTTATTACACCGTGCTAAAAGAAAACAAGAAGCTAGACTAAACTAGGGATTACAACATCTTATCTATCTTCAAACTTGCTCTTGTAGTCTTCCTTCTGATTTCTGCAGCGGAATTTATGCTGGGGATATTTTGTTGTAACCCTCCGCTTTACTGACTTCTGACTTGAAATTGAGTGTAGTCCTCTGTTCTACAGGCGGGCTCCTGACTCCAGCTTGACTTAAAAATATAACACCTCCATTCTCCAGGCGGGCTCCTGACTTCAACAACTTCTTAAAATATAACACCTCCATTCTCCAGGCGGGCTCCTGACTTCAACAACTTCTTAAAATATAACACCTCCATTCTCCAGGCGGGCTCCTGACTTCTACTACGACTTAAAAATATAACACCTCCATTCTCTAGGCGGGCTCCTGACTTTAAAAACTTCTTAAAATATAACACCTCCATTCTCCAGGCGGGCTCCTGACTTCAACTACAACTTAAAGATATAACACCTCCATTCTCCAAGCGGGCTCCTGACTTCAACTACAACTTAAAGATATAATACCTCCATTCTCCAGGCGGGCTCCTAACTTCAATTATGACTTAAAGATATAACACCTTCATTCTCCAGGCGGGCTCTTGAATTCAACTACAACTTAAAGATATAGCACCTCCATTCTCCAGGCGGGCTCCTGACTTCTATTATGACTTAACATATAATACCTTCATTCTCCAGGCGGGCTCCTGACTTCAACAACTTCTTAAAATATAACAACCTCCATTCTCCAAGCGGGTCTCCTGACTTCTACTATAATTGGAAATATAACACCTCCATTCTCCAGGCGGGCTCCTGACTTCAACAACTTCTTAAAAATATAACACCTCCATTCTCCAGGCGGGCTCCTGACTTCAACAACTCTTTAAAATATAACAACCTCCATTCTCCAGGCGGGTCTCCTGACTTCTACTATAATTTGAAATATAACACCTCTATTCTCCAGGCAGGCTCCTGACTTCAACTATAATATAACACCTCCATTCTTTAGGCGGGCTCCTGACTTCGACTACTTTTTTTAAAATATAACACCTCTATTCTCCAGGCGGGCTCCTGACTTCAACAAATCTTTAAAATATAACAACCTCCATTCTCCAGGCGGGTCTCCTGACTTCTACTATAATTTGAAATATAACACCTCTATTCTCCAGGCGGGCTCCTGACTTCAACTACAACTCAAAGATACGTTCTATTGTCGTTGTTCCTTCTTGCCTCCTGAACCATTTTCCTTCTAACTTGAATAATCTTCTTTCAGAACTGCTTCCTTCAAAAATGGTGCTTCATTCCTCTAAAAACTACTGGGATAACTCTGGTGTTTCATTCAAAATATGTTATTCTCCTCCTTCAAAGACTACTTCCCTTAAAGCTAGTGTTTTCCTTCCTCTGAAACTACTTCCCTTAAGCCTTGTGTTATTGTCCTCCCAAAATTGCTTTCTTTAAAACTTGTTTTGCCTTCTCCCAAAAACTGCTGGGGATACCGCTTTTCAACAAACTTGTGTTAAACTTCCAGAAAATTTTCGAAATGAAAGAAAATTTTCTGCCCCAGTTTGACAATCTTTCTTGTAGCGTGTCTTTCCATCATCAATAACATTTCCTGTCCCTACTTCAAATCAAAGAAAAATTGTTAGTTTAAAACGTGGGGGACGTTCTTGTTGGGGATGGTTTTCCCCTTTTCTTTTTCCCATGCTCTGCGTTGTTCGACCATCTTGAAACTTGGTCGCTAACTTTCGACCTTCTTGATGCTTCTGTTATTTCCAACTTCTCAACCATTGTTTTCCACTTTTACTCCATACTTTCCTCGACATCTTAGAGCAATCCGTCATTTGGTCTTACAATGACGTCTTTCTTATCCCGTCACATTATCTTCGGCCTGTCTTATCCCCATTTACCTTGCCCCATGTTGGCGACTGGTAGTTGCCTTTGAAAATCCTTCTTAAAGACAAACTACTATAAAAAAATCTTTAACCAAAAAGAAATGAAAGATGATGACTTCCAAAGATGAAAAGAAAATTCTTTCTGAACAATTGTTTGAAGAGAAAAAGGAAAAGGACTTATCTGAATGGTATAACTGATCTCAATTATCATGTCGTGCATTTCGTCTTAATCAACCCAGTCTGTTTACATCCATAAATCTTTCTGATAACCTTACTTTGCATTTCAAAAGGTCCCGCCACCCAACTCTTTTGCCGAATCAACATCTTTGTTCTGCTTGATGCCTCGACGGATCATTTCTGTCAACCTTACCTCGTTTGCCCACTTTCAATTCCTTGTCGCCTTATAGTGCCCTTCGAGGGGTTTTCACTAATAAGACTCTCTCGTTTCTCTCAACTCTCGTCGCCTTACGGTGCCTGTGAAGGTTTTCATCGATAAGACTTTCTCATGTTATTTCTCTCAACTTCTGTCGCCTTATGGTGCCCGTGAAGGTTTTCACCAATAAGACTCTCTCATTTTATTTCTTTTCAGCTGGGGATTGGGGTGTTACACATAAGATTCTCCCATTTCATTTCCTTTCTGCTGGGGATTCTCTCATTTCGTTTCTTTTCTGCTGGGGGCCAGAGTGTTACTCCAGACTTCCATTTGCCCGACTTGGCACTTCTTAGATACTGATCGGGAGGTCTTTTGGACATCAATATGGGTTTTTGGTGTATGGCTAAAAAATTTAAAATAATTTTGATGGGTAAAACATTACAACTCTTGGAATCAACTTTCCTTCCCCAAAATTATAAACACAACTTCTGCCCCAGTTTTTCTTGCTTGGGGGATTTTTGATTCTTATTACACTATGACCGAGCCCTGAGGTGCCTACGTATCCTTTTTGAGGAATCAGGTCAAACGTAGTTCCCAATTCCTTTGTTTTTCTTGTGACTTTTTTTTTTGTATCTATTATCATTATTTTTTTCTTTTTCCATTTTCATTACTGATTCCAAAAGAGGGGTATGAAAGAATAAATAAGGTAAAAGGTGGAAGCAAAGGTTGAAGTGTTTGGATGGAAGAACAAATTACCTCCATCATTTCATTCTCCGATATCATGCCAAATGCAAACAAACAACAATTACAATTAAAAGAAATCATACACAATATCTCTTAACTGCGTCAGAATTGATAGCCATGTCGATGCATTTTCCTTCGATATCTGTTAAACATAAAGCACCAATGGACAACACTCTGGTCACAATGAATGGCCCTTGCCAATTCGGGGCGAACTTGCCTTTTGCCTCAGCCTGATGTGGAAGGATGCGTTTCAGCACTTGCTGGCCCACTTCAAACCTCCGGGGACGCACCTTTTTGTTGTATGCTCTTGCCATTCTCTTTTGATATAACTGGTCATGACACACAGCTGCCAATCTTTTTTCATCGATCAAGTTCAACTGCTCCAAACGAGTTTTGACCCACTCATCATCATCAATCTCAGCTTCAGCGACAATCCGAAGGGACGGGATTTCAACTTCCGCAGGTATTACAACTTCAGTTCCATATACCAACAAATAAGGAGTTGCACCTACTGAAGTACGGATAGTGGTGCGATAACCCAACAATGCAAATGGTAATTTTTCATGCCATTGCCTCGAACCTTCTACCATTTTCCGAAGTATCTTCTTTATGTTTTTGTTGGCTGCCTCAACTGCTCCATTCGCCTTGGGACGATATGGGGTAGAATTGTGGTGTGTAATCTTAAACTGTTGGCATACCTCTTCCATCAATTTACTGTTAAGATTAGCACCATTATCTGTGATGATCACCTTCAGGATTCCAAATCGACAGATGATATTTGAGTGAACAAAATCGACCACTGCTTTCTTGGTCACAGATTTGAAAGTTTTGGCCCCAACCCATTTGGTGAAATAATCAATGGCTACCAAAATGAACCTATGCCCGTTGGATGCTGCTGGCTCAATTGGTCCAATGATATCCATGCCCCAAGCGACGAAGGGCCATGGCGCTGACATTGTGTGTAATTCTGATGGCGGAGAATGAATCAAATCTCCGTGTATCTGGCACTGATGACATTTGCGCACAAAACTAATACAATCTCGCTCCATGGTGAGCCAATAATAACCTGCTCGGAGAATTTTCTTCGCCAGCACATATCTGCTCATATGCGGTCTGCAGACTCCTGAATGTACTTCGGACATGACAGCCATAGCCTGTCTAGCATCTATACATCTTAACAATCCCAGGTCTGGTGTTCTTTTATACAGAACTCCTCCACTCAAGAAAAATCCACTTGCCAACCGTCGAATTGTTCTTTTTTGATCCCCCATGGCTTGCACTGGGTATATCCCCATTCTGATGTATTCCTTGATATCGTGGAACCATGGTTCGCCATCCAGTTCTTCTTCAATCATGTTACAATAAGCATGCTGATCTCGGACTTGAATATGCAAAGGATCGACATAAGCTTTGTCCGGATGGTGCAGCATTGATGATAGGGTAGCCAAAGCATAGGCGACCTCATTATGGACCCTTGGAATATGCCTGAACTCCACTGATCTAAACCGTTGACAAAGATCATGCAAGCATTGTCGGTATGGTATGAGCTTCAGATCTCGCGTTTCCCATTCTCCTTGAATTTGATGTACCAGAAGGTCTGAGTCTCCCAAGACCAAGACTACCTGGACATTCATGTCCGCAGCTAACCTTAAACCCAAAATGCATGCTTCGTACTCAGCCATATTGTTGGTACAATAAAAACGAAGCTGAGTCGTAACAGGATAGTGATGCCCTGTTTCAGAAATAAGCAAAGCTCATATTCCGACTCCTTTCATGTTAGCAGCCCCATCAAAGAAAAGTTTCCAACTTGGTTTTTCGGCCTGTTCCAGTTCATCAATATGCATCACCTCTTCATCAGGAAAATAAGTCCTCAGTGGCTCATACTCTTCATCGACCGGGTTCTCGGCCAAATGATCGGCCAATGCTTGGGCTTTCATCGCAATCCGAGTCACATAGATTATGTCAAACTCTGTGAGCAAAATCTGCAATTTTGCAAGTCTTCCTGTTGGCATAGGCTTTTGAAAGATATACTTCAATGGATCCAAGCGTGAAATGAGGTAAGTAGTGTAGGATGACAAATAATGTTTCAATTTCTGTGCCACCCAAGTTAGGGCGCAACATGTCCTTTCCAGGTGAGTGTACTTAACCTCATAAGCTGTGAACTTTTTGCTAAGATAATAGATGGCTTGTTCTTTCCTGCCGGTGACGTCATGCTGCCCGAGTACACAACCAAATGAATTTTTCAAGACTGTCAAGTAAAGAATCAAGGGTCTCTCTGGTTCTGGCGGAACCAGCACAGGTGGGTTTGTCAAGTAACCTTTCATCTTGTCAAACGCTTCTTGACACTCATCAGTCCACTTGACCACAGCGTCCCTCAACAACTTGAAAATAGGCTCACAAGTTGTCGTGAGCTGAGCAATAAACCTGTTGATCTAGTTCAGCCTTCCTAACAGACTCATCACTTCAGTCTTGTTCCTCGGAGAGGGCAAATCTTGTATGGCTTTGATCTTTGATGGGTCCAACTCGATGCCTCGCCGACTGACTATGAATCCTAACAGCTTTCCGGATGGAAAACCAAATGCACACTTTGTGGGGTTAAGCTTGAGGTTGTACCTGCGAAGCCTCTGGCAGAATTTCCTCAAATCCTCGACGTGGTTGGCCTGATGCTTTAATTTTATGATCACATCATCTATGTATACCTCAATTTCCTTGTGTATCATATCATGAAATACAGTAGTCATCGCTCTCATATAAGTTGCCCCAGCATTCTTCAACCCAAATGGCATTACTCGGTAGCAATAAGTTCCCCACGGCGTGATGAAGGCCGTCTTTTCTGCATCTTCTTCATCCATTGGAATCTGATGATACCCGGCATAGCAATCCACAAAAGATCCAATCTCGCGCTTGGCACAATTATCTATCAAAATGTGGATATTGGGTAGTGGGAAGTTATCCTTCAGACTTGCTTTGTTGAGATTGCAGTAATCGACGCATACCCTGATCTTGTCGTCCTTCTTCGGTACAGGCACGACATTAGCCAACCAGAGAGGATATCGAGTGACCCGAATAACCTTTGCATCCAACTGCTTGATAACTTCTTCTTTAATCTTCACACTCATATCAGTTTTGAATTTCCTCAACTTTTGCTTGACGTGTGGGAACGCTGGATCAGTGGGCAATTTGTAGACCACTAAATCAGTGCTTAAACCTGGCATGTCGTCATATGACCACGCAAAAACATCTTTGTACTCAATAAGTGCTTTGATTAACTCCTCCCGGATTTTTGGCTCGAGGTGGACACTTATTTTAGTCTCTCGGACGTTGCCTGTGTCCCCTAAATTGACGGCTTCTGTGTCATTCAAATTGGGTTTGGGTTTTTCTTCAAAGTGAATTAACTCCTTACTAATTTCTTCGAAGGCTTCATCCTCATCATCATATTCTGATTCGTAATTACAATCTACTTCTTGAACTATCATTTCGGAACCAGATTGATTTTTAAGACTGGGCTGAGGATTCCTTATGCACGCCATGTCATTAAGACCAGTATAAAGAGAACTGTACAGAAAAAGAAAAGAAGAAAACAAAATTAAAATAAAATAAGGAATGAAGAAGAAACTTTTTTTTTATTTAATTACGGGATAACAAAAAGGAATCTGGACTACAACCCTGGAATAATCCAGAAAACAAGAAGGAAAATCAGAGCCAACTACCAAGACTCCCTCCGAATGGGAAAAGTAGTAGCCATCCAATTGTTGATTTTTGCCTTTGGCCCCACAAACTGCACATCCGCCTTGCTGGACCCCTCCCCAACTTCTACCATGTTGATTTCGGTGAATAATCTTTCAAAGCCTTCATTTAAGTCTCCATCTGCACCAATCAATGGCCCTGTAACCTTGGACAGCAATTGCTTTTTAATGCTCGGCCTGACAAAAGATCTGGACAGGCGCGGGATTGGCTTGGGAAGGACCCAGACTCTTTTCTTCAACTTGCGGGCCCGTCTCACATCCGCCACTATAGGCTTGAACACCAGCCCAAAGGTATCCAGATTTTTAGGCAAAGAAACCGGTTGAACAATACCCTGAAGATTAGCCCCTAAACCTTTGCCTGGCACAAACCTATTTTTCAACATCTCTGAGGCTACCATGACAGTTGCAGCTGCTATTTTGGGAAGTGGGATGCTTTCACCCTCGGGAACTTTGTCCACTGAAACCGTATCGAAGACCTGGTAAACTCAGGGCCCCTTGTCATTGTCAGCCTCTATGAAGGGTACGATGGCATCACTTACGGCGCTTGCATTGTCTTCCCCATGTACTACGATCGCTTGCCTATCCCACTCGAATTTGACCATCTGATGTAATGTAGAAGGCATTGCTTTGGCGACGTGGATGCAGGGTCGCCCCAACAGAAGATTATATGACACTGCCACGTCCAACACTTGAAACTCCATGGTGAACTCGACCGGACCAATTGTTAATTCAAGTACGATGTCACCCACTGTGTATGTACCGCCTCCATCAAACCCTGAACATAGATGTTGTTCTTGTGAATTCTATCACCATCGACCTTCAGTTTGTTCAACGTGGTCAAAGGACAGATATCGGCACTGGACCTATTATCAATTAGTACTCGAGTGACTACCGAGTCTTCACACTTCACGGTCAAATAGAGGGCTCTATTATGTTATGTACCCTCCACGAGCAACTCATCATCTGAAAAAGTGACCATGTTGACCTCGAATATCTTGTTTGCTATTTTCTCCAGATGGTTCACAGAGATCTTATCCGGAACATGGGCTTCGTTCAGAACTTTCATCAATACCCGGCGGTGCTCATCTGAATGGATCAACAAGGATAACAATGAGATCTGTGTTGGGGTCTTCCTCAACTGCTCCATAATGGAGTAATCTTGCGCCTTCATTTTCTTTAAAACTTCTTCTGCCTCTTCCTCGGTGACTGGATTCTTTGTCGCTACTGGATTGGCCCTTCTTAACTCTGCGAGAGCAAAACAACTCCCCGAACGAGTTAGACCTTGGGCTTCACACACTTCTCCTTTGACTTCTTTCCCTTTGTAAACCACTGTCACCCGTTCATAATTCCAAGGAATAGCCTTGTTGTTGATCACTGGAAGCTGAGTTACCGGTCTTATAATAACAAGCTCTGTGCGAGCACCCTTCACGGCCACAACAAGTTTACTTGCAACCTCTGTCACTACCACTTTAGCTTGCTCGGGTTTCACTACAACAAGGCTCGACGACCCTCTCTCGGCTACCACAGCTGGCTTATCATCTACCCCTCTCAACTGGACCACTGATTTCCCACTGGTTACTTTTTCCTTTGAGCTGATTTTGCTGGAACGGATCATCATTACCGTCTGTGAGGGCTTCCTGGGCTCCCCCTATTTGTGTATCAACTCAATCATGTGTGTCTCATAGTGATCTGGCAGTGGATTCTGATTAATATTTGGTGCTTCTAGGGCTTGAACCTTGATCCAATGAGTATCGATAAGCTCTTGCACAGCTGTTTTCAGCTTCCAACATTTCTCTGTATCATGCCCTGGGGCCCCTGAATAGTACTCACAACTCACCGAGTGGTCAAGATTTCTAGGGGGAGGGTTTGGCATTTTAGGCTCAATTGGATTCAACATGCCCAACTGCCTCAATATGTGGAAAAGACTGGTATATGATTCCCCCAGTGGAGTAAAAGTCTTTTGCTTCATGACCTCTCATTCTTAAGGGCTGGGTTAGGTCGGAAACCCATCCCGGGGGGATTTCTGTAGGCCCTTGGGTGTGGATATGTGTTTTGTGGATCTGGGTATGGATTTTGTGGAGCCGGCGCACGCCATGGCGCGTGTGTCGGAGTTTGGGTATAGATTTGTGCATGATGGACGGAAAAATGGGGATCCGGCAGTGGGTAGTAATGTTGTGGAGGGCTATATGGAGTATGGGGGTAATTTTGGTGGTAGGGTCGTGGTTGGCTATAGTAGGGTGACGGGCCTCTGGATCCGAACCAGGCTCCGGACTCAACAGTCGTGACATCTTCTTTCTTCTTCTTCCCAAGTACACCCCCAGTGCCGCTTTGGATGGCCTGAGTGGTTGCCTTGATCGCTAAATAGCTCATGATTTTGTTGGACTTAAGCCCCTCCTCGACCATGCCTCCCATTTTTACAACCTCATTAAAAGATTTGCCAATTGCGGACACAAGATGACCAAAGTAAGTCGGCTCCAAAGCCTGCAAAAAGTAATCAACCATCTCGCTCTCTTTCATTGGGGGATCTACCCTTGCTGCTTGCTCCCTCCACCGGAAACCATTCTCTAAAGCTTTCACTGTGCTTCTTTTCCAGTTTGGTCAAGGACAGTCGGTCCGAAATGATCTCAAGATTATATTAAAAGTGACAAGCGAATGCTTGGGCCAAATTGTCCCATGTATACCATCTTCCATGATCTTGGTGGGTGTACCACTCCAATGCTGTTCCGCTCAAACTCTGACTGAAGTAAGCCATTAGCAATTCGTCCTTTCCTCCGGCTCCCCTCATCTTACTGCAAAAACCTCTCAAATGAGCCACTGAATCACTGTGTCCGTTGTACAAGTCGAATTTGGGCATTTTGAACCCTGCCGGTAGTTGTACATTTGGGAATAAACACAAATCTTTGTAAGCTACACTCACCTGACCTCCTAACCCTCTCATATCCCTGAAGGATTGTTCTATGCTTTTCATTTTTCTGAACATATCCTCCTGTTCAGGACTTCTAGCCGGTTTTTCTGCTTTCCCTGGTAGGTCAGAATGTGGATCATGTGGATAGGTTTCGGGCTCTTTGAAGGTGAGCTCCGGGGGATAATACTGGTTGTCCTGAGCTTGGAACATAGGTTCACTCGGGGATTTATGGAGTGCAGTTGGTGGGGATGCCACAAAGACAGGGGTGATTGGCAGAGGAGGGTATGGAATTGATTTTGGTGGTGGAGCTTGTGGCGTATGAGAAGTAGTGCCATGGTAGTGTTGATAAATGGGAAAACCTGGATCGGTGGCGGGATGACCCTGAGACTGAGCTAATGGTGGGGTAAAAGCCAGGTTGGCTGGGTAAGCTGGCGGTGATTGCCCTTTGGACCAGGCTTGGTACATTTCGGCCATCTGTTGCTTAAGCTTGAGCATCTCCTCTTTCATTTTATAAACGTCCAACTCCTCTACCTCAACACTAGTGTCTACATCTGGGCTAGACATGATTTCCGGTATTGGTCCCTTTGATCTGGTTTGGTAATAGTAATGTGCCAGTATCCTCTAAATAAACTAACTGCTTGAATTCTCTGGAAATCAACAAACTTGTTAGTTTTTAGAGTTTAACACATATGCAATTACACGTTGGGAAGCAATGCACCTAGGCAATTAACCATTTTCTATCATGCATTTGCTTCGCTTGCGTGCGTCATTCCGGCCTCTCATAATTGTGCCCCCTTTTTTAAGCTTCCTTTATTCTGTCCTTCTTTATTTATTTTTCATTTTCCCCTTTTTTCTTTTTTTTAGTGGTGTCGAATCCTATAGAGATTGCCTACGTATCATGTCCTCGCATGAATCAGACCGTGCGTAGTTCTGCCACGAGTGCGGAAAATAGAGACATATTTTTGGATTTTTCAATCTTCATTAGCAAAACATTTTATTACAAGGCAAAACATTTTTGAAAGAAAACTGACAGGCTTGATACAGACCACATATTTTATGCAAAAAGGGAAATACAAACTCCAACGGACAGTAAACTCTGAAGACAAGGAAAATACAGACTCAAACTATGAATGTCTCAAAGTTTTGAATTTTGGCGCCTGCGGGGCGTCGTTCGGCCTCGCCGCGGGCTTTGGTGCAAGGCTCCTTTGCAGATCTTTCAAATCTTCCATGATCTGGTGGACATAAATCATTATTGAAGCAAAGAAGGTGGTATGGGACATATCCTCACAAGCTAGGCACTTTATGGTGATGTAGTGCCCGATATCGTCGATTCTTCCCTTGATTTTGTCCTTTTCCATAAGCAATTGCTCTATTTGTTGATTTCGCGTCCCCAACACTTGAGCATTGTAAAAGAGTTGATCCTGAAACTCATTCATCTGTTTCTTCATTCGGGCCATCAGATCATAGTAGCGCTTCCTATCTGTTCTGGCATCTCGGGCTTGTCTGAAGATCCGCTCTTCGTAGTCCCTCTTCATTTGTTGCATGAACCGTACTTGCTCTTCTGTCTTCTTTATCCATTTTACCTGGATTCTCGCTAGACTAGCTTTAGATTTTTCCAGGTCTTCTTGATACTCGAGGACTTTCTACTTTAGACCATTTATGAGCCTTTTCTCAGCCCGGCTTCTCTCCTGGCTTCTGGCAGCTATTTTCATTTCCTGGATTTGAGTTTTGAGGACCTCGTTTTCCTGAGCTAGTTTTCTCCTTTCTCCCTCATCTGCAGCGATATGCAAATCTTTCTCAAATTTCAAATCCATAACTTGCTTCTCCAACTTTCCTATTGTCACCCTGTACTCGTGTTCTTTAGCCAACCAATCCCACTGTTCTTGTGACGCCTTGACGAACTCCTGGAGATGGGGTCTTTTAGCCGGCCTTTCGTGCTCAAGTTCTCTCTTGTACCAAGCAAGGTATCCTGGCGCCACTTCGCCTTTGGCCCGATCCTGCACGCAAGTATCTGCTTTAAAATATTGGCATTCACTCCAGATCTGACGGACTCTTGCTTCAGGAAACTGTCCGTCAGGGCTAATCTCAATTACTTGAGCACTAAGATCTTCCTCCTGTGGCACTGTTTGGCATCTCCCGAGTTGTCTCAAAACCCGATATGGCACGTAAGGTTGAATGCTCTTGAGCCCCATCAATAGAAAGTGGGTCCTAGTTGCCGGCATATATATGACCTCATCAACGGGCAACCATCCTAGCGTCCACTGTATTTGGCTGGCAGTGAGGGTCCGAAAGAATGATGTCCATGCCGTAACTCCGTCGGGTAGACTGACCCCCTTGATTCTTGCTTGGAATTCTTCTAAGCAAGTTTTCTTCGAGGCACCATAACTCAAGAGCTGGGAACGGTGGCAGAGATGCTCAGTCATCCATATTTGTAGCAACAAGTTACACCCCTCGAAAAGGTTCCCTCTGGCTTTGCAGGCTGTGAGAGCTCGGAAGATATCAGATACTATCATAGGTGCAAGAGTGCTTTCATCTTGAGTGAGCAAGGTACTGACGACCCAGGCTATTTTCAAATCAATGTTTCCGTCTTTACTTGGAAACACCAAAAGGCCCAAAAAGGTTATCATAAAAGTCACTCGTCTATGCTCATCCCATTCTGACGGTTAGTTTTGCTGCATAACTTGTTACCCGGATTGTTGAATCCTCCGATATGACCGTATCTATCGTATATGAAGCGCGAATTACAAAAACCTACGGCCAAATCTGGGTTATGGACTGTCCTGGGTATTTTTAATGAATCTAAAAATCGATGCGCGGTGACAGCTCTTGGAGAAACCAGGTATTTTTGCCTTATCGGAACTTCAGCATTTCCGATGTACCCGGCTATTTCCTCCAAAGTCGGGGTGAGTTCAAAATAGGGGAAGTGGAAGACATTGTGTGCCGGGTCCCAGCAGGTGACCAAAGCTCTTATGATATCCCTCCTAGGCTGGATTTCCAATAAACCCGTAAGACCTTTTAGATATTTCTTGACCTCATCTTGCCCCTTACCACCTAAATCATCCCACCATAGCCGCAACTCGAAAGAGATTTTAGTCATTATTTAAAAAGGTTCATTTTGCATCGTGCTCATCCTGCACATTTATTAAAGTGATTAAGAAAATAAAATTTATTTGACTCAACAAATTGACTATTTTTAATTTTCCACATATTAAAAGGAAGATCCGATTCCGAACACAGCCTTTCAGCACTTCGGGAACGAAGACTTTAAGGCTGGGTGAGTCAACTGGTCAAAAATCCAAAAATGACTAAAAGTGACCGTTTATGCAAAGTCAGCCTTCCGTCGTCCCTTACGGGAACATTCGGCTATTTTTGCCAAAAACGGCATTACTCGATTTATTACTGACTCTTTTCTTCTTCTTTTTTCAAATTGAAATAAAAGACCCGGTTGACAACACGGCCTTTCAGCGCTTCCGGGAGGAAGATTTTAAGGCTGTGCCCGCAAACCATTTTAAAAATGACTCAGGATTGTTGTTCTTGTGAAAACAGCCTTCCGGTGCCCTTTTGGGGACATTCGGCTTATTTTAAGCAAGAATGGTGTCACCCGACTTATTTATGACAAAACTTTTGACATTTTTGTAAAAGGGAGGTTGGACCCGATGAGGGTTGCTTACGTATCCCGCACCCTGTGAGAATCAAACCGGCGTAGTTCGGGACGATAAAACAAACTTCTTTTGAAAACAAGACTCTTTTCATTGGCAAATAAAACTATTTTTTATAAACAAAACCCCTTTTTCTTTTTTTCTTTTTTTTTCATTTTCTCAAAAATTCGGTAGAGTTTCGACACTATTTGGACATTGGTTTATTCAAAACAGGCGATTAACTCTCTTTAACCCTCATCCTGCTATTTCTCTTTCCTCAAAACATTCAAAAGTCGGTCAACATGCAAGTCCAAAGCAAATAAATGCGCGGAAAACAAATAAGATGCATCAGGATGGTCTTTTTTATTTTAGGTTGCTAGTCCTAGACGGACCCAACCCCTGTGTTGAGTCCCCTAAGTCAAATGCAACATGATGCAAATAATCTTTCCTACTAGGGATCCGGCATGAAGTCACGTTATTCTAGGTTCAAAGCCTGGGTATTTGTTATAGACTGTGTACCCGAGCGGACAACTCGAGTCGAGGAGGGGTCAACGTACTGGGGACCCGCGAGATCGTCCGGCTTTGTAACTTGTCCGGCCTCTTTCTTATTTCAGGGTATGACACTAACGGAATAGGGGGTCTCAACCAGTAAGCACATCCCCGGAGGTAAGAAGAGAAGGGTTTCGGCACAGTTTATATACAGTTCAGATAATATCAAAGCGGTAAAAGCATCATTTAGCACATTAGGCCCAAACATGTAAAAAAATCACATAAAACCAAATATAACAATTTATCTAAGCTCGAATTCTTGAACCCTGAACCAGAGATTCTGGGTTTATCCCAGCAGAGTCGCCAGAGCTGTCACACCTCCTTTTTACCTGCGCCTGCAAGGGCGTAGAGGGAGTTTTTCCAATTAAAGGACAATCGAAATGGGATTCATTATTTAATTCAGAGTCGCCACTTGGGAGATTTAGGATGTCCCAAGTCACCAGTTTAATCCCGAATCGAGGAAAAGAATGACTCTGTATTACAGTCCGTGAACCAGAAATCCGGATAAGGAATTCTGTTAACCCGGGAGAAGGTGTTAGGCATTCCCGAGTTCTGTGGTTCTAGCACGGTCGCTCAACTGTCACATTCGGCTTATTTATCTGATTTTAACAATTATGAGCTTATATGCAAGTTTTAACTGTTTACCGATTTTATTATTATTATTATTATTATTATTATTATTATTTTAACAGAGAATTGCAACGTTGTGAGAACGTATCTCGAACCACGTCACATCAATGTACCCGTGGTTATCGACACATTTCGACTCCGTGGAGATTTGGATTTGGGTCACATAAATGTGCACCCGAATTTAAGAAAGTAAATTATTAAAGGCGTGCCTAAAGCGACTAGCGTATCATTATTTTGGGTAAGGCCGTGAAACTTTGCTAAACGGCCCATCCCGAAGTCTAAGTAATTTTACCAACACGTATAGAGGGCCCCGCAGCTTGTGTATTTTTGTTTGTCGAGGCTCGTCATTCATTATTATTATTTTAAAAAAATAAAATAATTTGCAACGTCGTGGAAATGCATCTCGAACCACGTCACAATCAATGTACCCATGTTTAGAGACACATTTCGACTTCGTTGAGATTTGGATTTGGGTCACATAAATGTGCACCCGAGTTTAAGAAAGTAAATTATTTAAAGTGCGCCTAAAGTGACTTGCGCGTTATTATCTTTGGGGAGGGCCGTGAAATTCACTAAACGGCTCATCCCGAATTCTAAATGCTTTATTTAAACCATTTATTGAGGGCCCCGCAATTTATGTATTTTTGTTTGGCGAGGCTCGTCTCATTTATTATTTAAAAGGGAAAACCTAAAAGCGACTATGAATTGCTATTTTTATTTGTCTCTAAAAAATAAAAGGAAAAGTCCTAATTTTATTATTATTTCTACTACTACTACATTTGGGGTTCAAGAAGTTATTTGAATTTTTGATCCTTAACCATACAAAGAATAGTTATTCGAATATGCTTAAGAGGGCAGGCCAAACCTATGCTTGGGCCCAGGTCCAAATGAACATGTAATCAAGAGCAAGACCTGGGCCATTTGGGATGGCACGGAGGCCCAAACTATCCGAAGTGGACTGTCAATCCCCGCCTTGATTCCAATTGAGCAAATGATCACTGGGATTACTTCAAATTATGCAAATGGGTCGTTTGGGGTCGTTTAAGTCGAGCTGGAAGCGTGGTATTGCCAAAATACGATGCAACTGATTGATTGATTCAAATGAACCTTAATAGATCAATATTCAAATATCCGTGATTTTAAAGCTGAACTACTAAACTTACTATTGAAAACAAATGTCGTAATGCTTCCCTTAAACTGATACCCATATCCTAATTAATAGCCTTGAACTATTGTTCATGTCCTAATTAATTGTTCATTTTCTGCTTGTTACTACAAGATAAAATCATAACTCTCGAATTCATTTCATGCTTCGAACTATTTTAATTTTCCAGAACTTAAACTACACAAGTAAACCATACTACGTCAAAGTTGGTGATTATCACCAATCTACCAGCTAATCGGTCCAAACGTCTATTTCTGATTTCAGTCCGGTTATACAGTTGTATACAAATCAGAACTACATTACATTAAGCTATTTTGTCTAAACTATTTAGGCATTAGTACATGGAGTCCAAACAGGTGAGGTTCAAGAGGCAAGAAAGGTAAGCGTTTTGCATTTTTGCATTTCCACTTTAAATCAGCACCAATACCTCAGGAAAGAAGAAAATACCTGGAAATTTGAAAACAATAAGAAGAGGAAAAGGGGTCAGCAACAGCAGGTAACTGGCAACAACAGCTTGGAATTCAGAACGACTCAAAACCCAGTTTTAAACCAGAATAAACACTTGACCACCGCCCAAAACCAGTTGTGAAACCAAACAATAACAACAAATAACCCCAAACAACTAATTGAACCCCAAAATCAACAGGAAATCAACCAGTGAACCTCAAACCCTTCAGTACACGAAACTGAACTGGAAAATATAACTCAGTAACTAAAAGTCAAGAATTTCACTTCAGGTTTTAATGGAACAGTAGGTCCTCAATTTTAAGAACCAGTTTATCACTCTTATGCTCTTCAAGTCTCTGTTTTTTTCCAAGCTCTCAAAGAATATCCATGTTTTAGCCCACTCCCTTTTTAAAAAACTGATTCCAAAAGAGACCCCCCTTAAACTGTGTAAAGCTCCTCTCATTTATAGCCAAACTTTATTAACTTTCCAGCTCTTAGGAGCATTAAGCTAATTAAGAAAGTATTTCTGCCCATGATATTCCTCAACCACTACTACATGTTTTGTTCTCTTTTTAATTCACTTGTTCCCCACTACCCTTGTCTTTTCTTTATTAAATTCAAATAGGTATGGGCACCTATTTCTTAATCCATTTCCTTTAAACCCCCATACCGTTATGTTTCCCATCCCACTATTATTAAACAAATTCCTTATTTTAATGGCACATTAGTACCTACTGTCAGAATTTCAAATTTAAAAGTCCAAATTCCCCCCCCCCTGATGCCCTAAACTATTATCCTACATGAACCCCTTTCAATCTGTACCAAACCCTTCAGCTATAACCAATTCAAACTATCAAATTCCTAACAACTGACTCCTAACTCAACTGGACAGATTACAAAACTTCAGATTTGAAAGACCAGTAGACCTCCTGATGACCAACTAGGCAGGTAATCGACAGTATGAATTGCAAACAAAGGGAATCACACACTATAGAACAAGTTTTAATTCACAACAGTTTTGACTAAACCCAACTACTCTCAATATGAGACTGCAATTAGAGATGAGGCAAAGCAAGTGTCATGAAAAGAACCTGATTAATAGCACAAGTCTAGATTCAAACAATCATGAACCATTTCCTAAGCATTAGGTCTATTGTACAGGCCAACATCACTGATTAAGGAATCACAATGACAAAGTAATTGGTAGCCTGAACTTAAACCAAACTAAACAGACACAAATTAGACCAGTTCTTGACAAGTTCAACTCGCAAACTGGCCCCAAATTTGGACCTTAGACTACTGACCATGATTCAAACGGAAAATTCATGCAAATTTATAGAAGAGGAAGGGACAGAGTAAACAAACAGAACTGCAAGAGTGAACAATCAAAACTGGACGTAAAGGACTTACCCGAATCACAACTCGATAAAAAAAACTCGAGGATCTTCCCACTTTCAAGCCGAGACGGACTTTAACCATGTGTTTTCGAAGGAAAATAGCATGGATAAAGTCAGTCTCGGGCTCATTCATGGAACCCGGTCTGCCTAACTTCGATCTGGAATCCGAGCTGCCCCACGATGATTTGAAAAGAATCGATCAAGGATTCGTGGTGAGGGGGTCCAGGAGATCACAGGGTGTGAGTTTGGTAGCCATTGAATGGATTAGGGTTAGGTTCGATTCCTTTGATCTAAGATTCGAGGGGCTCGGGGGTGATTCGAAGAAAAATGAGCGTGGATTCGGAGAGGGGATGGTTTGGTGGTTCAGGGGTATGATTTTCACGACCATCAGAGCCGGCGCCTCCGGGTTTCAGGTGAAGGGAACGAGGGCGGCTAGGGTTTTGGGGGGGTTTCCTCTGATGGGTCTGAGAGAGACGATGGGGCGAGGGGGGGTTTGGTTTGGGGGTGGGGCACGGTTCGGATCCCTTATATACATACGTGGGGATTGGATCCAAGCTGTTCGATCAAGTGAGATCAATGTCTTGGATCAATTCCCTTATAGGAAATGACGTTTTTTGATTTCGTTGGGGGACTAGGTCGATCCGGGGACAAATGGGTCGGGTTGTGGGGATTGTGCTGAGGCGTTGGATCAAAACGATTCAACGGTTGGGATTTGTTGATCCTGAAACGTTGTCGTTTCGATTGAGCTGATGGTGGGGTAAAGGCCGAGTATTGGGGTGTTCGAATTGGGCTGTAAGGATTTGGGCCTTGGGGATTTAAATCAATTTGGGCCCAATTCCGATTTCTTTTTCTATTTTTTGTTCTTTTCTACTTATTTCCTTTTTAATTCCTAAATTACAACCAAAATCCTAAATTAAATCATAAAATCGACAATTAACTTAAAATATTAGCTCTTAATAATAATTGTCACATGAAATTAAACACCAATAAAGATAAAATCACACAATTTGGACATTAAATGCTAAAAATGCAAAGTACATATTTTTGTGATTTTTCCAATTTGTAAAACAAACTTGATTGTTTAATTAATTCCTAAATTGTAAAATTAAATCCTAAATGCACATGCAACACATATTTTTGTATTTTTCTTAATTAAAGTAGAAATAAACATGCACAGACAGAATACAAATAAATTACAAACAACACAAAACCATTTTATTTTGAATTTTTGGGAGTAGTTCTCATAGGGCAAAAATCACGTGCTCACAATGGTAACATGCGTCGTGCCGCGACGTTAAATTAGGCGCTTCTTGGGAGGCAACCCATGTATTTTTTTTCTTATTTTCTTTGATTTTTTTTGTAGTGTAGGATTGATTTTTGAGCTAATTGGTTGTGAGATATTGCAGAAACTGTGTTGATATAGTGCAAAACATTCTGGAAAAATTGAACAGTCTCTAAAGTTGCCAGTGTGGCCGCATTGCACTTTGTGCTGGTAGGTACGACCGGACCCCACAAGTTTTTCTATAAATAAACCTCAGGGGTCACCGGTTACCCTTTTCGAAAATTTAATTTTCAGAGACCTAAAAAATTATTGTTCATCTTCCCTCTTTTTCGTAATAGCTTGTTTGCATTGTGTTTCTTCACTTCTTCTCAAATATCTGGTAACAATTCAACCATTTCTTGTTATTTTAATTATTTAATTTCATTTTATGCCCTTTTCTATTAACTGTGTAGACTTCTTTCCCCCTGTAATTCTTCAATTTTGATGATAGTTAAGTTTAACTGTTAAATTTTGTGTGCCTGAGGAGTATTATTAACTGGGTAAATTGAGTAGGGACAAAATTAGGTGAAAACTTGAACAAAAAGGCAAAACCCATGAACCCTAACTCAGTGCCTTGGCTAAGCACCCTCCGCAGACCGCGGTCCCTCTTGTGCGGTCCGCAGTGCTCTGATGTGGTCTGCGGTACCACTTTGTGCGGACCGTAGTGCTTATGTTCTGAAAGCTTGACTAGTTGCCCAGCGGGGCCGCACTACATTTTGTGCGGTCCGCGCTGGCCCACCGCGGTCGCGATACCACTTTGTGCGGACCGCGGTGGTGAGATTCAGAGGATGAATTTTTAGCATTTACCCCCAATGCGAACCGCGGTTGCTTTTATGCAGTCCGCGATGCCTTCAGTGCGGCCACACTCCTTTTTGTGCGGTCCGTGGTGCACTGTGTCTGCAACATCTTCTGCAACTTTTGGGGCTTCTGTTTTGCAATTCATTTTCCACAACTAATTCACTTCATGTGTTGATACTAACAAAGCTAGATGTTTGTGCTTGCAGAAAATGGTTAAACAATGAGGCAAAGGCTCGAAACAACCCGACCAAGGTGATTCTTCCCGGGGAGGAAAGCAAAAATGGTAAAACTCACTCCCCAAGCTAGAAAAAACATCAAAGACATGAGGAAGGCCATAAAAGCGGCTGACAGAGCCATTGACAACTCGGGGAGTGAGTACGAGCCCTCCCAAGAGATCTCTTCAGATTCAGTCCCACTATACATCCCGTATTCGGAGAGGGCCATACATAGAGACACTCCTCCTTTATCCCTCGATGCTCAAGCTTCAATCAACATTTCTTCTGGGTCGTCTGAAGGCTCAGCAGGTAGTGGGGATGAATACTCTACCTCTCCAACAGCTTCAATATCTGGAGAGGGAGATGGGGAGTTACCTAGGGGTGGTGTGCTTTAGGTTGGGGGTATTGACCGGACTAGAAATCCCGCTATTTAGGAAGATAGATTCGTCAGCCAGGTGGCTTTCCACAAGTTTAGGGAATGGTGGCCGGCACGAAAGTTGATTCTTGAGAGGAGCTTCATTGACAGAGACCTTCTACCCCTACACCCCAATGTTCATAGACAGTTTTGAGCTCGAGTGGGTTGGGATCACTTTAAAGATAATTGTGTGAAGGCAAATGAGCACATGGTCAAGGAGTTTTATAGCAATGTGGCCCATATCTTGAAGGGCACTAAAGTGACCAAAGTGCGAAACAAAATATGGTATTTACTGGGAAGGCACCAAATGAATACTTGGGGTTCAATGAAGAAGATGAGTCCCTTTACAATAGAAAGTTGGCAATGGGCGAGGAGGTTCGTCTGTGGTTAGCTTCATACCTGGCAATCCCGGGTACGGTTCCGGAGTGGTTGCAAGCAGGGGTCAAAATACCTCATAGGACCTTTAACTTTGAGGCTAGGGGGTGGTTGAATTTTGTGTACAGTCAGCTCGACCCCACTACCCATGATCAGACTATTCCACTTGCCCGGGTTGTTCTTGTTGCATCTATTATGGTGGGATACCCTATTAATGTGGGCAATGTCATGTCCCGCGTCATTTCTGCAGTGGGAGTTGAGCATGACCGAAACTACCCTTTTCCCAGCACCCTCACTATGTATTTCCGGGACCTGGAGGTGGAGAAGAGACCTTTTGACATCAAGGTCAAAATTGTGGCTCCGTTTTTGTGGTATAGTTTGAAGGGGTCAGGCAACCCCAAGGACAAGAATTACAAGATGCATGCTTCTGCCCCAACTGGCCAGTCTGAAAAGCCAGTTGCGGTAAACCCCTCCACTGAGCCTACCTCCATAGTTGCTGACATGCCTCCCGGACCTTCCACTACTGTTGTCCCCTCTACTTCAGTTGGCCCGGGGATTCCATCTTCCCGGGCCCAGCCTATTACCGCCCACCAGCTGAGTCAGATACTTCATAGCTTGAATAACTGGATGGCGACTGCTTTGTCCAAGTTGTCTACATTGACCTCCACCATTGCGGCTCAGTCGGCACCACAACCAGTGCAGGTGCCCCAATCTATCGAGGATTCACTTAAGGATATTCTTGCCAACCAGCAGAAGATCCTTGAGTCTCAGGCTGCCTTGGCTAAGACAGTGGATTCACATGGCAAGGCCCTAAAGGAACTTGCCAGGGAGCACAAGAAGCTACGCAAAACACGGGCTTCCAAAGAGTCTGTGAAGGAGCTTAGAGCGGATGTGGACAGACTGAAGGCAGACCAGCTACCTTTAGATTTGCTATTTGAGGACCCAGCTCCAGCAGCAGTACCAGTAGCAAATCCACAGCAGGAGTAGACACAGAGGCTTCCTAAGAAGAAGAGGAATCTCCCTAGTGCAGATCAGGCGATCATCCAATTGGCGGACCCACCGGAGGCTTCCTCCAGTCAGCCACAGGATGTTCTTGATATTCAACCCGTCCAGGTCCAGGCCCTAGTCCCAACAGCTAAGCAGCAGTAAACCGGGAACCAATCTGAGGTTCCCGCGCATACAGAGGACCTGGGGACCATTGATGATCCCATGCAGACGGACACGGCTTAGGGAGTTCCCAGGCTTAGGGAGTTCCCATATCCTTTCCTTATACTTTTTGGTGCTTATTTGTCTAGTTGGCATTGGGGACAATGCCAACTTTTATTTCAGGGGGTGCGCCCCACATTTTTGGATGACTGTATATATCGTTACATTTTATGTCTTTTTGATCTTCTATTGGTCTGTATATAACTTTACATTTAGCTACTTTTATCGCATTTTTTATCTTCTCTTTGGTCTGTATATAAAGTTACATTATTGTATATATTCATCCCCTGTTGTATATTCAAATCCCCTATTGTACATATTCATTCTATCTTCTATTTTTGTAAAAATTCCTCGTTTTTAGCTTCTTAGATAGGCTCGTAGCTTTCTGTTTCGTTTTTTGCACTTTATTAAGCCTTTGGTTTTCTTAATGCCACAGTTCTTTCCAAAGGTTGAGTATTGTGTGAATCGGGTGGCTCTTCCCGATGATGGATGGCGTGACAACTTTCTTAAGGGTTTGAGTCCATTTTTGTTTTTATTTTTGGTAGCTTATAGTTAAGGTACCTCAAGCAAAGCTTCACTTGGGCCTAACACATTTGCCTTTGATCCGTTGTGTTTAGGATGATAAAAGTCGTGACCTTGAGACTCTTGTGTTGACCAAACAATCATCATATGGTCTTTCGGGACTATTGTGTGCTCAATCGTGTCTAAGGTTGTTGTGGGCCCCTGACTCTATGTCTTTAGCAATCCTTGAGCTTTTGTGGTGAGAAATCGAACTGTGAGTCCAAGTCCCGAGCCAATGGTCTAGAACTTGCCCTGAATGTCTGATGAGGCAAAATCTTGAGTGAAATTTGGCTTGAGAAGTGATTATAGGCTCTCCTTGATCCAAATGATAGTTGAACAATTTCATAGCCCACTAATGATATAATCCCTAGTTAACCCTTTTGAGCCTTAAACCTTTTTCTTTCAAGACCCAATACTATAAGCCTATATCCATTCTAAAATATACCCTCTTTTGGCACCTGATCTTCCCTTGAGCAATGGCAAAAGTCTAAGTTTGGGGGGAGAGACAAGAGAGGGAACAAAGTGGTAAAAGGTACTAAAGCGAAGAAAAGGAAGGCAATGAAAAAGAAAAGAAAAGAAAAAGGCAAAAAGAAAACCCAATGTGAAAAAGAATAAAAAGGGATTCAAGAAAAAACAAAAGAGAAAAAAAAGGTGTGGAAAAAGTTGAAAAAAGGAGAAACATTTTGAAGTTCAAAAGAAGGAGTGACATTATGTCTCTCTAACACCTTAAAAAGAAGTGAGATACTCAAAGAGTCAAGAGAATTGTGCCAAATGAATCAAAAGAAGTGCTAAAGGGAAGATGGAACCCATTTAGACCAAAAACCTTTCCTACCCTGAACCAAAAGCCTTCACATTGACTCATCAAAAGTCCTATATGATCTTGAGTTGAACAACGCTTACATTAGTGGATACTTACATGAGGGGCAAACATATGGTACTTAGAGCCAGATTTGTGGCCTTTCCTTGAGAGAGATGAGTGAATTCCTATTAACCTCGATTTGTGTGCTAATACTCTAAAAGGTGAGGTTTGCTTAGGGAGAGTTAAGGATGTGTGAGTTTGGGTTCCACAATGACCAAAGTAATTGAGAGAGTTTTTTGATGTAATGAGTCAACTCTTGATACTCTTGCGTCACACTTGATCCATAGTTTTTTTTTCAAAGTTTAAATGTTGTGAATGGTTCTTTCGTATTAAGGGCAATTGTTAGTCCCAATTGATGCTTGTTGAGGTTACTTTAGGATAGTTGGAAATACTTGGATTTTCCCTTAAGGGGTGGGTCTTATTTTGTTTGCTTGAGGACAATCAAAGGCTTAAGTTTGGGGGAATTCATAAGTAGGGATTTTAACGAGTTTCATTCTCCTTCTTCCCTATGCTTTGATTATAAATCGTTACAAAATAGTCCCAAAAGGCTCAAAAGTTGTGCCTGATTGCAGGTTTGATCGACAAAGTGACGAAATATCAAAGATCGGCTCAAAAGGAGTGAAACTTACTCAAGAATCAAAGACAAAGTAAACTAAGGGCAAACAGGCCTAGTGCGGACCGCACAAAGTCGAATGTGGCCGCACTAGGTGATTCAGAGAGATAGCAAAACCAGAATTCAGGTAACGCGGCCACAGTCCACATTGCACGGTTCGCAATAAAGGTTCTGCGACTGCACTACGTTTTTGTGCGGTCCGCGAAAGAGATATTCAGAGAGATGGAAAATGCTAATGCGTTCCGCGGTCATGGTTGTGCGGACCGCGACAGTTGCCTCCGCGGCCAAGGTCCATTCTACGCGGTCTGCGAAGCCCAAGTCAGAGAGCCCATAATTGAAGTCCAAGAGCCTAGCGTGGCTGCGGTCCATTTTATGCGGCCCGCGCTGACCCCGCAGGGGTATTTTTGTCCAGTTTTTCCAGTCTAGTATAAATAGAATATTTTACCATTTTTGGGTCATCAGATATATCCAGAACTTAACTGCGCTCGTGGGAACTTCATTTGTAGCCATTTTTGGCATCTTAGCTTCAAATTAACGATAGATTCTTGTATTTTAATTTAGCATTTAATTAATATGCCTTGTTCTTCATCTATTTCTCTATTTTCTCCTTCAAGTATGAGTAGCTATACCCATTAGCTAGGGTTGTGGCTCAACCCTAGTGTGGGTAATTGATGAGTGTTGCCATCTATTGTTAGATTGACTATGGGTGTTTGTTATTTGGGTCAATTTTATGGTTTAATCTATGAATTGGTGGTTGCAAACACTGGTTTGTGCTAAGTTGACTTGGCTCTTCTTGAGAAAGAGAGCTTAAGTCTCCAAAATTGACCCAACAAGGAATTGGGATGGACTCAAGAGAATTGATAGTCCCAATTAAAGGGTTAAACCTCGAGAGAGTAATTACCCAACTTGAACCCTAGATGTTTGAGCTATTTTGCCTACCCGTTTAGTCGAGAGAGAGGCAATTGGGCAAAATCACTCTCTCTACCGAAAGGTGTGAGTGTGGGTAAAATTGTGCAACGGTTATAGCATAAGCCGCAATTATGTCAATCGAACCTTAGTAACATCTACCCGTCAATTAGCCACCTAGGTAATGTCACGACTCTAGTGCCTTTCTTCCCATTAGATACAACTTAGCAATTATCTCGTAGCATAATCTAGTTTCAATTAATAGCTTGATAATAGTAGTTTATAATAAAAAAAAACAAAAATGTATGGAAGTGACATTAGGAACAAATACACAACTCTAGTCTAGATAGATACTCGACTCTATTCATAGCTCCATGTGGAAATCGATCCTGACCCTCATATCGGGTAAAAGCTATTGTGACCCTCTCTTCCTACCTTTTAGTAGTGTGGAGTTGGCAGCGATCACCCACCCAAAAAGCAACCGGAGAAAATGCGAGTACTCGCATTGTACCAACAACGGTCGGGCAGCACGGCCCTCCCCCTCCAATAACAGGTATCACTCACAATGTTAGTAATGCAGGTGACGACACCCTCATAGGCATTCTGAGGAAGATGGAAGAAATGGAAAACAAGAACAAAATGCTGCGAGACCAAATGAAGGAGCATCAGGAAAGGATAGACAAAATATAGGCTGCCCCAAAACTCTGACCAAAAAGAGATGCGAGTCGGTTCGTGGAACAACCCTACAGTGATGAAGCCGCCCTGCATGCCATACCCAAAACCTTCAAAATGGCACCCTACCTTAAAATATACGATGGTACAACCGACCCTGGGGATCATTTGACCCACCACGTCACCGCGGTAAAGGGCAACGATCTCACCAAAAAACAAGTATCTTCCATCATGTTGAAAAAGTTTGGTGAAACCCTCAACGGGGGAGCATTAACTTGGTATTCACAACTGCCCATGCGCTCTATTGAAACATTCGAAGAGATGGCTGATAAGTTCGTAACGGCCCATGCCGGAGCTAAAAAGTCGGAGGCAAGAGTGAACGACATATTTGCTATCAAACAATCACCTAGAGAGGGACTGAGGGACTTTCTCGCTCGATTCAACCATGTGAGGATGACCTTACCAAACGTATCAGAAGGCATGGTTGTAGCAGCTTTCCAAAATGGGCTGAACAGAAATGGGTCGAGGGCGACCAAAAAGTTGTTGAGTCGGCTTATGGAATATCCCCTAACCACTTGGGATAAAATACACATTACCTATTGTGCCGAAGTCCATGCCAATGAAGATGACCTAAATGGACCAACCCAACGATTAACCTCGGTACAGGCCGAGTCCAAGAAAGACCGAAGAAACGATACCAAAAGAGATTTAGTAGCTCCACGACCCAACCGTGAAAGGCATCAACCATATATCAGGGGTGCCATCATGCCCCCCTCTCGTCACGAAGAAGGTCCATCTAGGCCAAGGACAGGGACTCATCGGAGCACGAGAGGTATGACCCCATTACAATCTACTCACAATTTTTGTGTTTCTCCTTCAGAAATAGTCTACGCATTGGAGAATCTCGACCCAAAAGTGAAGTGGCCACAAAAGATGAGGTCTGACCCAAGCACCAGGAAGTCAAATGCCCTCTGCAAATTCCACCAGGAGGGAGGTCATAAAATCGAGGACTTCATCGCTATAAACAGGAGGTCATGAACATGCTTCACCAAGGGCACTTGAAAGAGCTGTTGAGAGACCGAGGATGGGCCAACTTTGCCCAAGGACATGAACGACACTAGGGGCCGCCAAAACCACCTTCACCTACCCGCACCATCCAAATGATCATCGGAGGTAGTGATGATACATCGATCAATAGCGTAAAGTTCACCACGACCCACAAACTCAAACGGTCAATCACACATGAACGGTATGACAAACTCGAAGAAAGTATCATCTTCGATAATTCGGATACCCACGGTTTGGTTTTCCCTCACTATGATGCCCTTGTTATCACTTTACGATTATTAGATATAGATGTAAGATGCATTATGGTGGACAACAGGAGCGGCGCATGCATTATCCACCCTCGAGTACTTGCACAGATGAAACTCGAGGATAAGGTAGTGCCACACTACATCACGCTAACTGGTTTTAACAATGCAATTAAACGAACATCTGTGGAAATCACACTCTCGTCCTAGCCAACGATGTCACCCTGGAAACAACGTTCCACATCATGGATCAGGATAAAACATACAATGCCATAATAGGGCGACCATGGATACACACCATAAGGGCCATCCCTTCCGCTTATACCAAACTATCAAATTTCCAACCCCGTGGGGAATATTTAGCATACGAGGGAAACAATGCACATTTCGAGAATACTGCCACATCGCCTTAGACTATGCGACTACCCAACAAATAAAGGGCAAAGTAAAAGAGGCATAACAATTAACAGGGTCAAGGTCGAGTTGTAATGAAAATGAAGACGTCATCAAAGAACCCGAAATGGTAGAATTCGTGGGATCAACTATAGAAGACCTCGACCACGTCCAACTGGACGACAATGACCACAGCAAGAGAGCCTATATTGGTTGTCTACTTTAGGATATAAGAAATGTCGTCAATTCCAAATCACTAACGCAAACGTGTTCACTTTTTCCCATGCAGATATGTCAGGTATCCCGAAATATATTACCACACACAAATTGATCATCGACCCGCTTCACCCCCGATGAGACAGGTTAGGCAAAAGTTCAACTCTTCAATAAACAATGTAGTCCGGGAGGAGGTTGAAAAATTATTAACAAAACGGTTCCATCAGGGAACCAAAATACCCTCAATGGGCGGCCAATGTGGTCATGGTGCAGAAGACGAACGGAAAATGGTGGATGTGCGTAGACTTTACGGATCTAAAAAAGGCATGCCCCAAAGATTCATTCCCACTACTCCATATCGACCAGCTCATTGACGCAACAACTAGGCATAAACTGTTGAGCTTCTTAGATGCTTCCTCTGGTCACAATCAAATCCTCGTAGAAGAGGAAGACCAAGGGAAGACTAGCTTCATCACCCACCAAGGAATGTACTGCTACAAAGTTATGCCTTTCGGACTGAAAAATGCGGGGGCGACATACCAACGGTTGGTCACCAAAATATTCAAAGATCAACTCAGCAAGACCATGAAAGTCTACATAGATGATATGTTGGTCAAGTCCAAAAGGAAAGAAGATCACATCAACCACCTGAAAGAAACCTCCGATATACACAGGCGATATGGAATGAAACTGAATACTGAAAAATGCGCATTTGGCTTGACCTTAGGAAAATTCTTAGGCTTCCTAGTATCAAAACGAGGCATCCTGGTTAACCCCAACCAAATCAAAGCTATAGAGGGGATATCGGAGCATTTAACCAATAAAAAATAGATTCATAGACTGACCGACTATATAGCCGCCCTCTCGAGATTCATCTCGCGGTCATCCGACAGATACCACAAGTTTTTTGGCGTACTCAAGAAAGACAACGGCCTCAAATGGACCTCCAAATGCATCGAAGCCCTGGAGGAGTTAAAGGTTTACCTATCGTCACCGCTACTGCTTTCCAAAGCAGAGCCCAGAGAACACCTCCTCGTCTACCTGGTTGTATCCGCAGTGGTAGTGAGTGCAATCCTGGTCTGAGAAAATAAAGGTACATAATCCCCCATCTATTACATTAGCAAAACTTTAGTCGATGGCGAGACGAGGTACCGCCACCTCAAAAAATCGGCCCTGGCCTTGGTCGCAGCTTCACGAAAACTTAGACCCTACTTCCAGTGCCACCCCATCTCGGTAGTCACGACTTTTCCCTTAAGAAGTATTTTGCATAAGCCTGAGCCATCAGGCAGATTGGCCAAATGGGCCATAGAATTAAGCGAACATGATATCACATATCAACCGCGGACGACGATAAAGTCGCAAGTACTTGTCGATTTCGTTGTTGAATTCACCGCAAAAATAATGCCCAAAGTCGAAAGAGAAGCCACCCATGCTTCTCCACAAATACATGATCTATGGATTTTGTACACTGATGGTGCCTCTAATGCATCACGGTCCGTACTAGGACTCGTACTCGAGGTCCCGATAGGCGAAGTAATTCGCTAGTCCATAAGATGCCCACACATGACTAATAATGAGGTCGAGTATGAGGTTGTGAGTACAGGGTTAAGGTTGGAACTCAAGTACGGAGCGAGGCAGTTCGTCCTATACTGCGACTCTCAACTCGTCATCAACCAAGTCACAGGGACTTTCCAGTAGGGGTGGGCATAAAATTCAAAAAATCGAATTCTGAACTGAACCGAATTAATTCGGTATTTCGGTTTTGAGTTTTTCGGTAATTCGGTATTGAAATTTTGAAATTTCGGTACGGTCTTCGCTATACCGAAATATCGATTTTTTTAAAGACATTTTCTTATTGCCCCAGTGTACTCCCCAACCCAACGCCCAAGCCTAAAGCCCCAACCCACTCTGTCTAAAGATTAGGGCTAATTCTGATTCATCATTCATTAGGTTAGGCAAATGAAGATTCCTCAATCCTCACTCCTCACAAATTCCAGGCAAATGAAGACGCTGCTATTGCGAACTTGCGATAGTTTCAATTTTCAAAGGTATGTTTCTACTTTCGAGCGAATTCTACTTTCTAGCTAACTTGCGAACTTGCGATTTCTCATATACACTCAATTACTATGGTTGATTCTTGTTTCTACCATTCTCGTTTCTTTTTGAGTATCTTTATTGGGAGGACATTTTCTATTTTTCATAGAATGGCAGAACCTATTTACACAGAAGTCAAGCTTTAGAGGTTCCATTTGATCTTTATTTTTTATAGGTAATGTAAGGATATTACAACACACTGATGTAAAAATCAGCATAGGACATTTGATCTTCATTTGAAGTTGTGAAAAAAGGAGAAGATGAGAAAAAATACTTAATGAATTACTGAAAGATACATCCAAGACTACTCTAGGATAATGAAACAAGGAAAAGTTCTTTCTTAACAAGATTACAATTGTTCTATTTTTTGGTAAGTGTACCATGATTCTGTTTAGACTGTGTATTTTCACTACTTAAAATTCTGTGGAATTGTAAAATATCCTAGTAAATCTCAATAAAGAATAGTCATTAAACTTGTATTTTGTGTTAAAAACTCCACTTATAAATAATTTATTCGGCCAACTATCACTAAATTTGCCCTATCACTAGTCATAAGGGTTAAGAGATGGCTAAAGCTATTAGGGATTGTTTGCTTGAATGGAAATTAGACAAGGTTTTCACTATCACCGTGGACAATGCTTCTTCAACTGATGTCACAGTCAAAGAATTGTCTAAACAGTTAGATATGTGGAAAACTAATATGATGAGTGGTAAACATCTTCATGTGAGATGCATGGCTCATATACTAAATCTAATTGTGCAATATGGTTTGAAAGAACTTGATGCTTCTGTGACACGTGTTATTGTGAGGTATGTGAGATCTTCGCCTGCAAGGACCTTAAAGTTTAAACAGTGTTGTGCACATGTAAAGGTAGAATGTACCAAAATGTTGTGTTTGGATGTTCCTACTAGGTGGAATTCCACCTATTTGATGTTGGATACGGCACAACACTTTGAAAAGGCCTTTGACAAGTTGCATCTTTTTGATGATGGATTTTTTGCTTATCAATGTTCTCATCTTTGTGAAGATGGTAGTAGTGCAGGTCCTCTTGAATCTGATGATTGGGTGAATGTGAGGAATGTGATAGAGTTTCTTGCAAGATTTCATGAGCTAACCAAAAAAGTTTCAGGTTCACGTTATGTCACTTGTTATTCTCATTTTAAGGATGTATCTGAACTTTATTGTCATTTGAAAATGTGTTTAGTTAGTGAGGATGAACAGTTGAGAAAAATGGCTGAGCGAATGCAAGAAAAGTTCAAGAAGTATTGGGGTAAGCCTGAAAAAATGAATAAAATGATTTTTATTGCTTCCGTCTTAAATCCATGTAACAAATTTGAATATGTTGAGGGATCACTTGAAGAACTTTTTGGGGAGGAAAAAGGGAAGAAAATAAATGTTGAGGTGTATGCTTATATGAATTCTTTGTTTGGAGAGTATCTAAAAAAGTATTCAACCAAATCTTGTCCTCAATCTCCATCTAGTTCTACTTCATCTAACAACACATCTAACACATCTAGTGGGAGTGTTATAAGTGCATCTTTAATAAGGACGAAGCTTCACTTGAAGAAACAAAAGGAAGACAATGGAAGTGGGGGTGCTAAATCGGAGTTGGATAAATACATTAGTGAAGAACAAGAGCCTTTTAGT
Source organism: Nicotiana tabacum (assembly GCF_000715075.1). Lineage (NCBI taxonomy): Eukaryota > Viridiplantae > Streptophyta > Magnoliopsida > Solanales > Solanaceae > Nicotiana > Nicotiana tabacum. The sequence continues at coordinate 74,969,018 of NC_134085.1, forward strand.
GAAGAATTTGATATCTTAAGTTGGTGGAAAACACATGCTCCTAGATTTTCTATTCTTTCGGAGTTGGCTCGTGATGTGTTGGCCATTCCAATTTCTAGTATGGCGTCGGCATGTGCGTTTAGCACCGGTGGCCGTATTCTTGATTCATTTAGGAGTTCATTGACTCCTAAATGTGTGCAAGCTCTTATTTGTGTTCAAGATTGGCTTAGAGAAGAGAAGAATCCTATTAGTGTTAAAGAAGACTTGAAGTATCTTGAGGAACTCGAGCTTGGTAAGCTTTAATATTTTGTGTGTATTTTAGTTCAAATAATATATCATGCTTTTTCATTTATATGACATATTTGGTCGAATTATCTTTAGATATGGAAAATAATGGAAGCACTACTACCATTGTTTGATGTATAGTTGCAACTTGCATCTTGAGTGGTAAGTTTAATACTATATTTGTTTGGTGATATACTTAATACTTTTGTAGTTTTGTTTTATTATCATCAAAATATAATATTCTAACTTATGATTTATATTTTTTTAGGTTCAAGTGCAATCATGCCCCGTGCTCCTAAAGTACGCTCCGATATTTGGGAACACTTTGAGGTGAAAGAAGATAACGGAGAAGTTTGCAAAGTAGAGTGCAAGCATTGTGGTCAAGTCTATAATGTTAATCCAAAGAGGAATGGAACAATTGGTTTAAGGAAGCATATTAAGCATTGTCTTGCGCGTTTTCCTGAAATCCGTATTTAAGAATTAAGACTGTTTTTGTTGAGGGATGCCCTCTATATTTTTGTTGCACTATGTTTAAGTGTTAAGACTATTAAGACTGTTGCAGTTAGCCAGTTACACTGTGTTTAAGTGTTAAGACTGTTTTTGTTGCACAGTGTTTAAGTGTTACGTGTTAAGACTGTTGCACTGTTAAGTTAATTCTGCTGCATCTGTTGCACTGTTAATTCTGTTAAGACTGCTGCATCTGTTGCACTATTGAATTTGCAGATATGTTAATATATTATATAGTTGTGTAATGTGTAGTTGTGTACAGATTAATATATTATATAGTTGTGTAATGTGTAGTTGGTCGCACCTTGATAATTTATTGTTTTTAACTGGTTGGTACCTGACTGGTACGGTAGCACTTAATACTTATGAAGTGATGAATCTACAAGGGTTCTGAATGATAACAAGTAATGATATCTGTTTATTGTCACATACGTTTGTCTAAGAAGACATCCTTTTTCAAGACAAACTATCTACTCCCTCCGTTTCAATTTATGTGAACCCATTTGACTGGACACGGAGTTTAAGAAAAGAGAGAAGACTTTTGAACTTGTGGTGTAAAATGAGGCACATATATTTTGTGTGGCTATAAATCATTGCATAAAAGTAAATTGTTTCCAAATAAGGAAATGGGTCATTCTTTTTGGCACGGACCAAAAAGGAAATAGGTTCACATAAATTGAAACGGAGGGAGTATATTATTTCCATTGTAATATTTTAAAGACAGATCCCACCTTCAAATTCTTCTTTCCATTGTAATATTTGTTTTAGGCTCGTAATGCAGCCAGTGATGTTACCTTGAATTGGCAGCTTTGAAATTTGAATTGTGCACATTACACTGTTGCACGGAATTGTGCACTTGTTAATTGTTAATTATTATTTCATATTTGCATTTGCTTTGAAGTTTGAATTGTGCAGTGCACTGTTGCATTTGTACACTTTCACTCGTTAGTGTTGTCTTGAATTGTACATTGTTGCTTACTGCTTAGTATTGAATTTAGTGATAATTGTCACTCGTTAGTGTTGCTTATTTAGCGATTATTAAACCGAAACCGTACTGAAACAATACCGAACCAAAATAAAAAATACGGAACCGTGCCGAAATAATTTGGTATGGTATTTGGTATACACAATTGACAAACCGAATACCAAAATACCGAACCAAAATTCTTAAATACCGAATTGAAATACCGAATGCCCACCCCTAAATTCCAGATCAAAGACTAAAGGTTGCAAAAATACTAGACTGAGATCTGCAAGTTGTTGCCCGAATTTGATGAATGCCAGCTCGACCAGATCCCTCGAGTGCAAAATATCAAAGCAGACGGCCTCGCCAAATTAGCGGCGGCCACTAAAAGCATAACCAAAGAAGGAAACATGGTCACCCTCCTCTACTCATCGATCGATCAAATTGAGGTAAGGACTATAAACCTAACTTGGGACTAGCGCAACTGTATTGTTATGTACTTGTAGGACGGAATGCTCCCCGACGATATCATCGACAGCGACCAGTGTAAGATGACGTATGGCGGACCCCTAGCAAAATGCTTAGGCCCAAATCAAACACGGCGCGTTTTAGAAGAAGTCAACCAAGGCCACTACGGAGCTCATTCCTTCAATCGAGCTCTGGTCAGATGTCTCATACAAACGTGCTACTACTAGCCCACCATGAAAAAAGAGGCCCCCGACTTCGTGAGAAAATGCGAGCAATGCCAAAAAAATGTCCCTATGATCCACCAATCGAGTGAGCATCTCCACTCTGTCACCTCCCCTCGGCCTTTCATCAAGTGGGTAATGGACATCGTCGGCCCCCTCCTTGCGGGGCGAGGTAACGTACAATTTCTTTTGGTTTTCACTGACTATTTTTGTAAATGGGTAGAAGCAGGAGCATTCATCCAGATATGCGAAAAAAAGTGATCACCTTCATATGGAAAAATATTATGTGCCGCTTTGGCCTACCCAAAGAGATCAGTTGTGATAACGAACCCCAATTCACCGAAAAAAAGGTCGCCGAGTTCTTCGAGAAGTGGAATATCAAAGGAATACTCTCCACCCTATACCATCCCGTGGGCAATGGGAAAATGGAGTCCTCCAATAAATCTATACTGAACATCATAAAGAAAAAGCTCGTGAACGCAAAGGGACTATGGCCCGAGCTACTACCAGAAGTGTTATGGGCATACCGCACAACGCCAAAAACGATCACAAGGGATACACCCTACTCATTGGTCTATGGGACTAATGCAGTAATACCAGTCGAGGTCGGAGAACCAAGTTTGAGATACTCTCATGAGAGAAGGTCGAGGAATGACGAAAGTAGAAGGCAGGACCTCAACGAAGCCAAAGAACGGAGGGATATGGCCTACATAAGGATGATTTCCCAAAAACAACAGGAAGAACCTATAACAAAAAAGCCAAGGTCAGACCACTCAAAGTCAGGGACTATGTGCTCAAGGCCAAAATATAAGCAAGCAAAGACCTGCGGGAGGGAAAATTGGGAACGAATTGGGACGGCCCATAAAAAATCACAGCAGCATCAAACAAATGGTCATTTTGATTAGAAACAATGGAAGGAAAACTACTATCAAACAACTGGAACGTCACTCACCTCAAGTACTTTAACTTCTAAGGAAAAATGTTCTCCGAGTCGTACTTGTTTTCCCTCACCTGAGTTTTTTCCCAATTAGGTTTTCTCGGGAAGGTTTTTAATTAGGTGACAAAAGGAAGTTTTAGGCTAAAGTACGAACAGATGAGGACACAGGTCGATTAGTTCATTGCCCAACCTCTCAATACTTCTCCAGGTCGACCAATGAAGGGACTAGATAGACTGGGACTGGAACGCCAGCCGACACTAAGACTGGGACTGGAATACCAACCCAGAAAACATGTAAATTTCTCCAATATATATAAGCAAAGCACAAGCGCATGAAGTTCACCCATGTTTTCGCCAAAGCAATGCAGCATTAATCAAGCAAAAGTTACATTTGACCTCGCTCAAATTAACTTAATTCGACCTCGTTCAAATTACATAACATTCGACCTCATTTGAATTAAATAACATTCGACCTCGTTCGAATTAACTAACATTCGACCTCATTCGAATTAAATAACATTTGATCTCGCTCGAATTAACTTACAGTTGACCTTGTTTGAATTAAATAACATTCGACCTCGCTCAAATTAACATACATTCGACCTCGTTCGAATTAAATAACATTTGACCTTGCTCGAATTAACTAACATATTCGACCTCGTTCAAATTAACATATATTCGACCTCGTTCAAATTAAATAACATTTGACCTCGCTTGAAAACATATTCGCCTTGTTCGGATTAAATTACATTCGACCTCGTTTGAACTAAATTACATTTGACCTTATTCGAATTAAATAACATTCGACCTCGCTCGAATTAACTTACATTTGACCTCGCTCGAAATAAATTACATTCAACCCCGCTCGATTTAATAAATTTGACCTTGTTTGAATTAACTAAAGCGACATTCGACCTCGCTCAAATTAACTCACATTTGACCTCACTCGAATTAACATATTCGACCTCATTTGAATTAACTGATATTCGACCTTGTTCGAATTAATACCTACCGGCCCTGGCCATGGCCAAAACAAAAATTCTTATGATTAAGGCGATCAAACGGCAGAATAAATCAAAGAAGCATACAAGCCCGAATAGTAGATAGATCAGGTATGAACTACAAAAATAACATTTCATACTTCAAACATTTACAAGGGCTAGTACAGACGCCCACAAAAGCGTACACAAAAAATTACAAACAGAAGAAAAATCACTCGCCACCTAACCCAACAACGCCATCTCCGCCATCACCGTCGGGATACTCATCCTCATACTAGGCATCTTGCTCAATCCCATCCAAGTCCTCATTGCCATTGTCGGCCCCCCGGTGTAGCAGGATCATAGCCGCAAGCGATCCGAGTTGCACGCGCCTTCGCAGAAGCATCCTCAAAATTGATTTCAAGAACTTTTCCTGCCATCATCAAGTCTCTGAATATATCCAACTAAGCCTCGACATGGATCCACTTCTCATATAAATCCCGCGGCACATCAGGATAAGCAGAAGTGTAAGAGGAGGACGGCTGAGCCAACAATTGTGCCTTCTCGGTTTCGAGAACGACGATTTGGTCACCATGGCTCGAAACCTCTTTTTCTAACCCCCCCCCTATCTGCTCTTCGAGTTGCTCCTCTCTGGGTTTGGCCGTCTCCAAATCGTTTGCCCACTCAGATTGGAGAACACAAATCGCGACCTCCAAATCCTCCACCTTTGTTGAAGCCACCAATCGAGCCAACTCGGCCTTCTCCAAATATGACGCCTTCTCGGCGACCTCACCACTTAGGGCATCAGCCCTGACCAAACATTGCTCAAGCTCAGCCCGCAGAGATATCACCTAGGCCTGAAGGTCCGTACATTGGGCTTCAACTCCCTGGCTCACATCAAGATCCTCTTCCTTATCTCTCAACGCCCCTTCAAGGACGTTGCACTTTCCGATGACCCTGATTAACTCATCATACTTCTGCTTAAGCTTGTCCCTGATGGCTTGGAAGTTGTCGCTCTCGCTAAACTACCTACAGATCTCGCGGTGCTTAGTGTGGTACTCATGGTACTTCTTCTCTATCTTCTCAAAAATATTTTTATGCCTCTCCGCTCGGCGGGCTCTCTCGATCTCCAAAATGATGGTCGAAAAAGAAAGGAAAAGAAGGAAATCAGTCAAAATCAGAGTAGAGAGCAAGGCACGAAAATTAAAGAGGACGGAAAACTTACCCTAAGGGCAAGACTAGATATACCCGGTGATAAGGAGGTATCATTCAATGTCTCAAGGGTCCTGCCCTGCACATCGGAGCAAAATGGACCTAATGAGGGGACCACATCTTCTATGTTCACTAGTAGGTCCCGCTCCATAGGAACCACGATGGTCCTTGATGAACCATCCAACCTGACTTCAACGCGAGTAAACCCCTCGCTCAGCATTCGAACCTTGTTAGGATCAAGGTCGGACCCCGTCTCATAACCGCCCTCAGTAACCCCTTCACCTCTCTCATGGGTAGACGTGGTAGGAACATCGGCTAGCCTCGAAGTCGATGGCTCATCTCTCGGTACGGTTGTCTCGGGCAAAATCATACCTTCTATGGTTCCCGCTGACAGCGGGACTTCAGATGTCGAACCAACATCACTCTCATGTATATCAATGGTCGGCTCATGATCATCCCTCGAAGAATCCACTGCTCGGATGGTTCCACTCACCAACATCCACCGATCATTTCTTACGAGGAACTAAGTCATCCTCGCTCTGTGATGACTCATCTACCAAATGCAGCACAGGAAAATCTGAGGTTTCCGATGTTGAAGTCGTTGCCGTTCGAGTTGGTTTAGCTAAGGTCGGAGGCCAAATGGAGGAAGATGACCGGGCAGTCCATGTTAGGGTCGCAACTAGGGCAGATCCCGTTATAGCGATCGCTTGGCAAAACATAGGAGTAGGAGCTTTGGACTTCCTCGAAGCTCCCCATGCTAACAACAAAAGAAAGAGAAGAAGGTCGAGGTCAATTCCCGCAACAATGAAAATTGACCAATCAGAAAGGCAACAACGAAGACCCAAAATAAGCACACTCACCGGGAAGCTTGGGCCCGAACTTAGCACGGAAGGTCGACCACTCGCGAATCCCCACCCTATGAGGAAGGATCCGGCTAACCCAATCGTGAATATCTTCGACCAGAGGAGGATGCTCGACCTCAGCTGTATGAAGAAAAGGTAGTCAACACAACCAAAGTCAACTAACACAAAGTACAATAAAAGGAAAGGGGAAGGATTCTTACGGGCGTAATTCCAAAGCTTAGGGAACTCGCTTGCATTAATCACTACGTCCTTAGTCTTGACGTAGAAGTAATTAAGCCAGGACTGACGGTTAGACTTGTCATCCATTTTTACCACTAAACATTTGCCGCCTAGGGAGAAGAGATGCATCAAGTGACGGAGGGTTACCTCGACCCCAGCCAACTCCGTGAACTTCGAGATCATGCGAATAAGCTTGTAGATATATAGGGAAAGTTGGGCCGGGCATACTCAATAATAGCGGCAGAAATCTTCGGCCAAGGGAAGAATAGGGAAATAATAACCCACATAGAAGGGGTAGGCATAGAAGGCGCAATACCCAAGGTGGTGTTTTGCACCACACCATGCCCCGCAGGGATTAGGTTTATATGGGCGGAAATTTTGAATCTAGCCCTAAACTCGATAAGAGCCGCCTCTCTCATTGGTGACTCCGAGACTTCAGGGTCATCCTCAGGTAACTTCGAGAAATCGAACCTAGTTTTCTCCCTACGAGGGATTATTTCCTCTACCGTAGGAAAGCTGTCATCCTCTGCGACAATGGCTGCCCTATCGTCATGGGGGCACACGCACTGCTAAAGGTGTGGAATAAGATACTCCCCAAGAACCACAATATGTATTAACCATCTTTGTTAGTGTATATATAAAGACGATATAAGCACAAAAGAATCGTAAGTAGCAGAAGTCACCGAAATCAGCCAAAACAGAGACATGAGAGAGTAACAGAAGCAGAAACCCAAAATGAAGAAGGAAGAAGAAGACACAAATTCTTAATGTTAGGGAGAGAAAAGAGTGAGGCTAAGGGTTTCACCTCTCTATTTATAACAATGGGAATCACTACCGAGAAAACAAACCGTCAATGCCCAACACAAATATTGAAACAGCATAGGCACGGGAACGACGCAACGCATCGGGAAAACGCATTATAATAACGCATGATGTCATTACGTCACTCTGAATTGATGTAACCATGTGTTATGGCTCACAAAGCGCCACGTAGCCACCCCGTCCAGAAAGACGATGTTCGAACTGCCCGCCTAAATATATCGACTGCGACTAACAGAGTCCGCTCATCGAGGTCGTCCAGAGTCGGCCTCAATAAAAGGAGGGACTAACTGTATGGGTCGAAATTTGCCTTTAAGAGATTTAAACATGAAGTGGTGTTACGAAAAGTAATATGGCCGAGGTCGAGACCTAAATAGGGGGGCTCATAGCCGAGTAGCCGGTAGCTGTCGAGGTCAAGCATCAAGAGTAGCAGCAACTACTAGTTTTGTAGTAGGATCTTTAGAAGAATATTCCATTGAATATTCTTTGTACTTGTACTTTTATGGTTGATTGGGGATATGTCCCATATAAATAGAAAGACAGATAAGGTGACAGGCATGTAATATTCTTTGATAAGTACATTATATGAAAAGCAGACTTTCTCTCTAGATAGAATACAAATATTACATTTATAAAGACATTCGATTGCCTATTATTCCACACTTTTTCTATCAGATCCGAGAAGGATCCCTATATTTTAGCATATGTCTTTCATCCATCATTGTCAGGAGGAGGAATTATCTACCTCATTCAATATTGGGTTAATTATTCTTCCTATTTACTTTCATGCCGTTTATTGCTATTTATTCTTGGTATTCTCTCTTCATTGATGATCTTGAAACATTTCAACGCCATACTACGTCACTCATATTAACCGATCATAGATCTGTAGTCATTATCATTAATTAGGTTTAACCGTTCATTATATAAATTTAATTAGTTTAATCAAAGATCTAACACTTATTGGATGAACCAAAATTGTAATGGCAAATACAAGGATAATTCCAGCTTTTATTGCGGAGGACAAAATTAGACCATTTTACATAATGGAGGGACTACTTTTGCCCTTTGCACCATCATTTGAGACGGAATTTTATTCTAAACTTATTTTGCTAATGGGGCCAGCCATGAGCCATGCGTCTCTAAAAGGTACTGAGAAAATCTGAGTAGCATAGATGCTACTCGAGAAGTTTTATTGTGTGCTAGTTGTTTGAGACTCCTTTTTTTCTCATAAATTTGTGGATCCTAGTCTTACATTTTTGGGTTCACAAAAAATGTGGGTCCACAAAACTGTGAGACAAAAAGGATGTCTCATACGACTAGTGTCAATTGTATGAGAGACAAAATAAAATTTTCGATGCTACTCCTATTATAACATAGTAGCACTGTGAGAGTAATGACATAACAAGGAAAGAGGGAAACTAAGGGGGGATATGAGATATCCTCGTCCTATCCTTTTCTGAGACTAATTTATGGTCTCCTTGATAGAAAACACTGTGTAGCAGAAAAAAGCATTCACTCTTTTACTGCAAAAAGCAAGCAGCGTAATTCTCTCACTGCTCCGACAGTGGTCCGGTCCTTTCATTTCTCTCTGATCTCTTTTAGTCACTGTTTTTAGTGTACGAAAGAAGCAAGCATTCTCTGTGGGCAATTGTAGTTTTCAAAGCTTGAGTCTCTTCTCCTCTTATTGTCTTGGTCTTTTCACTACTAGGTTTATACGCCTAATAACATTTATTATTAGTGAAGCTTCTTTTGGTTAGTTGGTATAATTGCTTTAAGTGAAATGAAATGGCAATTTAGTATTTTGGCGAATTCCTCGGGAAACAACTCTTTGGCATAATTTATAACTGTCTTTTACTGCAAGCGGCAGTTGATATAATTGGAGTGTGGCATTTTCTTGCTGGGAATAAAAAGGTTAGTATATTACTACATGCCAATTCTTGCTTATAAAGCCATAAAAGGCTCATTAATTTTTGGATGCATGTCCATTTGGCAAATGCAGTATATCTTCAGTTACATAGTATTTATGGTGTGTGTTGTATATATAACTAACACAAGCACCTCCCTAACAAAACCCAAGTAACAGAGTGCCTTGAAGCTGTTACAATCTTGGTTGTCTTTTTTTTTTCCCCCACTTATGGTTTGCAATTTAGGAAGATTATTTTTGTAATTAATGAGATTATTTTGAATCCCAGATCATCATCAAGAAAATGGTGCCTGAGAAACAAGCAGAAGAGGCCATAGTCTCAGCTGTCCAAAATGAAACAGAGGCAGATGATAGACAAGAAGAAATGGCTATTAATTCAAATTTGAGCTTCAAAAGCTTTCTTTGGCATGGTGGTTCAGTTTATGATGCCTGGTTTAGCTGTGCATCAAATCAGGTAACGAACATGTTTATTACATTTGAATTTCAAGTACCGTTAATCCTGAGTTTTCTTTTGGTTTGTGGGGTTGCAGGTAGCACAGGTTCTGTTGACTTTACCTTACTCATTTTCTCAAATGGGAATGCTTTCAGGAATTCTACTGCAGATATTTTATGGTATAATGGGAAGCTGGACAGCTTACCTCATAAGTGTCCTATATGTTGAGTACAGAAGTAGAAAAGAGAAAGAAAGTGTTAGCTTCAAGAACCATGTCATTCAGGTCTATATTCCAAGATCCAACTATAAATTACTGTTGTAAAAGAATGCTCTCTTTTCTGTCAAGAAATAATCTCATCAATATCTTTTTTTAACAGTGGTTTGAAGTGTTGGATGGCTTATTGGGACCCAAGTGGAAAGCTATTGGTTTGGCCTTCAACTGTACTTTCCTTCTATTTGGTTCGGTCATACAGCTCATTGCTTGTGCAAGGTATATGCTTATTCTTAAATGAAAAAGTCAAAAATCGCTTTTACCCCGTGATCAAAACTATTCAAATTCTAGACTCAAAAACGTATAAAATTTGTATACTTTTTGTATACTCTCTCCGTTTTAAATTAGATGGGTATTTTTCTTTTTAGTTTGTTCCAAAATAAATGATACATTTCTAAACTCTTCAACTTTAATAACCACACAGATGTCATGGTCCACAAAGCTTTACCCCTTAAACTTTTAAGACCACAAGTTTCAAAAGTTTTTTTTTTTTTAACTTCGTGCCGAGTCAAACTACCTCCTCTAAATTGAAATGAATGAATTATAACATACACAAATGTATGTGTGTGTCTATATATATATTCGACTATTATTTTGAGAGTGACTCCACAATATTATTTTCCCACTCTCTATCCCATCCTCTTCAATGGACCCAAAAAATAGAAATTCTCATTACTATTTTTACTTTCGTCTCAAATATTAATCGTTTTGATAAATTAAATTTATTTTAAAATATAAGAATTCATTTGTGCGTTTAATGGAGATGAGTGATAGTAGGACAAAAATTCTTATGATTAAAGCTACTTCTATTGAAATTTATTTTTAATTGTTGCATAGAAAAATTTTAAAGATAAATAATATGAACAAGATCTAAGTACTAAGTATTATTTTTTGAATTTGTTGTTATTATGATGTATTAATAAATATTGTTGTTTGGTTAATAGTAACATTTATTATATAAACGACCATTTGGACAAGAGGACATGGACATACATATTTGGGGCATGCTGTGCGACTACTGTGTTTATTCCATCATTTCACAACTATAGAATATGGTCATTTCTTGGACTGGGGATGACTACTTATACAGCTTGGTATTTGACTATTGCAGCGTTTGTTCATGGGCAGGTACAACTAAAGTGCCTTTTTAATTTCTTTGTTATGGTCAAAATTCACATTATTACTGTGATGGCCAACAATCAATAATTACTTTTGACCACTTGATAATACTGCAGGTTGAAGGAGTTATTCACAGTGGCCCAACTAAAATGGTGCTTTATTTTACGGGTGCCACTAACATACTCTACACTTTCGGCGGACATGCCGTCACCGTGTAAGAAATGTCTTCATTCTCTAAATTCAACTCATCCACAACACTCAGGCCCATTTAAACTTTATTGGCGTCAAGGTTTTGTGATTTCATAGAATTTAAGTGTCAAACAGTTAAGTTGTCATTTTTACTAAGTGCCATGTCAAATCAGCTTTTAAGTTTATTTATTTTATAACTTCTTCGGTGTTCGGCAAAGTCAACAAGTACTTAAAATAAGTTAAAAATTACTTAAAACAAGCCAAAAGCAAGAAGTTGGGCAACACTAATTTATTGATTTTTGGCTTAAACAACTCGATTGTATTTTAACAATGTGAAAGCGTAGAACTTAAAAACGAGTTCAATAATATGCATTCTGAACATAAGGTTGATGTTATATTTTCCTTTTGGTACAAAAGGCTTTACGATGATTGCCCCAAAATTATCCTGCTCTGTGAGTTACATAGCAGCAAGCTGTTTTAGGTCAAAGATGTCACTGAATGCTAAATGGGCAGTGTTTTTAAAGAATTAGACTCCTAAAAGTTGCTTGCATCTCATGCATTTTGTCGCTTAGTATTGTTTCATTCAGCTGAAATCCAATTAAAATTTGATATATGATGCCCCCAAATAGCACTGAGTTGGAAAGTGTAAAGAAAAAATTGAACCTTGGCCCCGAGATTGGACGGAGAAGTAGTTTCTTTCTTTAACGAGAGCCTTTGGTTTCTGCACTTCAAAGTTTTTCCTTTTATCTGGAGACGGATGTATAATTCATTCAGCTGTTGACAAAATTTATGAGTCAAAGATTACTCACCGCGGATGCCATTTTTTTTGCCTGCAGAGTAAATCCGTGTTTTATAACTAGGGATGTCAATGGATATTCGAAAACCGACTAAACCGACCGAACCGTACCGCACCGAACCAATTTTTAGGTTTCTTTTTAAGAAACCGTAGGTTTTTATATAAATATATAACCGCACCGATAATTAGGGTAGGTTTTTTATTTTATAAAAATAAACCGAAAAAATACCGAACCGTACCGAATAAATTTTACATGTAGAAAATATATTTATTTAATAAGTTTAAAAATAATAATGCATTAAGTTTTCTTTGAGCCTTGGAATTATGAAAACTATTACAAGCCAACAAGTAATTAAACTAAAAATACTAATTCCTAAAACATATTATGTTACTTCTACTTAAACTAAGTTATTTCAAGTATCTTTATTAGCAAGACACAAAGTATTCTAGCGATTATGAGTAGCAAACTACAATGTATTAAATATGTTTCCTTTCATATAATTTAGATTTATTTTTTTGAATATTTAATCTTCTATAGACTTTATTCTTGAGTCCCAACTTGGTATATCTTTCAACTCGTGTGATTAATATTTTCTTTGCCTTTGTTTGATTTCTTTTACGCTGTTGTAGAATAGTTGATGGATCTATACTCTAGCCATCTTTTTTTTTAATTCATCACCCTTTAAACAGTTAAAATGTCTAGAGAGTTTTGCTAAGTCCTATAAAAGAACATATGTTATTGCAATTCTACTTCTACTGGTGAATTTTACATGATATTAAAAAAAATACCGAAAATTAACCGAACCGTACCGATACCGACATGATTGGGACGGTTTCGAAAAGTCTAATTTTGGTTATACATAATAGAATAACCAAGAAATTAGTATGGTACAAATTTTATAAAATAACCGGCCGAACCGAACCATTGACACCCCTATTTATAACATAAGTATATGAAGTTCTGCTAGTTTTAGATTATATATTTGGATGATTAATTAATACTAGAACTGTTGGGATATTCTGCTAAGCATGTTAGGTACTACAGTTGTTATGCTAAAAAAAAAGGAGAAGGCATGGAAGAAAAGAGTGATACTAATCAAATAGTCTTGATTTTTCTATAGGGAAATCATGCATGCAATGTGGAAACCTCAAAAATTCAAGTACATATATCTGTATGCTACACTTTATGTCTTCACATTAACACTCCCATCAGCAGCAGCTGTCTATTGGGCCTTCGGTGACCAGCTTCTTGACCATGCCAATGCCTTCTCCCTCCTCCCTCGAAACGGTTTTCGCGACACAGCTGTCATTCTAATGCTAATCCACCAGGTCTCTGTTCATAAGTTTAGTATTATGTTACTTTTCCTGTTCCAACATTGTGAACCTGATGTGATAATCTTGCAGTTTATTACATTTGGATTTGCTTGCACTCCTCTGTACTTTGTTTGGGAAAAAGTTGTGGGGATGCACGACACGAAGAGCATATGTTGGAGGGCATTGGCTAGGTTACCAGTCGTGATACCAATATGGTTTTTGGCCATCATATTTCCATTCTTTGGGCCTATTAACTCGGCTGTGGGGGCATTATTAGTTAGCTTCACCGTGTACATCATTCCTGCTGCTGCTCATATGCTCACTTACAGGAAGGCTTCTGCTCGACAGGTATGTATTTAGTCCTTTATCTTCCACCTATTCATCTCATTTCTACCTTATGACTTGCAGGCATAAAAAACTATAACATAACTTGCTGGCTATCACACTCCGATAACATTATTTTTTGCATTTCCACGGAGGCTTTCATGATGTATTTTAGCATTTGAATTACGGGTTCGAACCGAACCGAACCCACCCACTAACTTTGGTCCAACGGGTATTTGGTGCAAATTGTTGATTTAGAACCTAATAATTTAAATGAATTACAATCTCGAACCTATAAACTTCAAATTGTGGATTAATTTTACTCAGTGAACTGCTTAATTTGAATTTTTACTGGGAGAAGAATTGTGAGAAAATGACTGAATGCTGACTCGGAGCATCTCATGTCAGCTAGGGAGTTGGGCCCTCCCCTGCTGATCATTACATTTGGTTGTCACACTCACTGATTAGCCTTTTGCCTTTGATGGCCAGATACTTCAAAGAGGCTGTCTTCGTTTATTTTTGTAGTGCAATAATTGGAAGTGGAAATAAAACTGCATTAATCACTTTGAAATTCTTTTTTGTTCTTATGAACAATTGTTGCATTATACTTATAAGATTTACTGAATAGCAATATCTAGGTTGTGTGTTAGTTTTTTAAAAAATGGGGCAGCAAAAAGATTTAAAGTATTGATTGAAAAAGTCTATCAATAGTTTTATTAAGTATAAGAAGACTTTAAATAGCCAATTAGGAACAAAAAATCCACATAATTTAAAATTCGATAAATCTAAAATATACTATCAACTAACGTAAACAATCTAACAGAAATTTAAAATTGAAATTCATGCTAAAACTAAGCAACTTATTCTGTTAAAAAAGTTGCTGCATTAAAACAACAAAATTTTAACAATGTGCCTATGGCTCCAAATACTTCTAGTTCTACAAGTGGACCACCCCATTACGCTTAAGTACTGCAATTTGATGTACCTAGTGATTGCGATAGTTGGTAACAATTAAGTTTTTTTTTTGACAAAATTGGTGGGATGTCCTTGTCATTCAAGAGTTGTATGTTGCGTTCGTCTTGGGATTGTTCGTAACCCACTCAACCTCCTGACTACTGATGGTGTTTTGGATGATAATCTGAATATTACTCTCTTTTAATTTATATGAATCTATTTCCCGTGTCAAAAAGAATGACTTCTTTTTTATTTGAAAATAATTTACCTTTATATAATGATTTATATCAATACAAAATATACGTGCTTCATTTTACGCCACAAGTTCAAGAGTCTACTTTTTTTTTCCCCTAAAACTACTGAGTTTAGAGCAAGTATGAACTTACATAATAAAAGCTTTTTGTATATGCATACATAGATGGAGTAAAAAGAAATGGACTCCGTTGAAGTCACAGAGCCACCTGCCTTCAAGTCTGTCTCTGCTTCTGACATTGACTTGAAGTGGGTTGTGTTTATGTTGTGGATGCAGAATGCAGCTGAAAAACCTCCCTTCTTCCTTCCAAGCTGGACAGCGGTATATGCAGTGAATGTGTTTGTGGTGGTATGGGTTTTTGTTGTTGGATTTGGATTCGGAGGATGGGCAAGCATGACCAATTTCATCAAGCAAGTTGATACTTTTGGCTTGTTTGCTAAGTGTTATCAGTGCCACCCCCCTGACCGAAAGTAGATTCAATTTCGTTAGTTTTTTTTCCCAAGTTGTAGAAGCAATCATAGTGAGGGAATTAGTTATATCTGTCATGCTTTTGGTAACTTTCAGTGTTTGTCGTTGTATTGGGAAAAAACTGAGTTTATATTAAAGATGACGTGGCATGACACGTGGTTTGGTTAAATGGTCAAAGCGCAACAATTGACTAAGAGGCACGGATGAAGACAGCCACGGGAAAAGGAATTTAAATAGGCACGAGACGAAGTACAGATACGAGTCTCGTACCAATTCAAGTCATTTACCGCCAACGGATTAGAAGACATTAAAGACAAAGATCTGATGACAGAAAGGAGTCCAAATTCATTATTAAATACCTGATACATTAGAAAACTGGTATTTAATAGGAATGATTGTATAACGGCTTATTTAATATCATTTATTACTCATAATTATATCATTAAAACTGAGGCTTCATTCCTTTACCTAGAATGACCTATAAAAGGAAGAAGTATACTATTGGGAACTCATTGAAATACAAAATTATTTGTTATTTTACCATCATTCTCAAAAGTATTTTATTTTCGTCTCCTGATTATCATTAACCCGAATTTCTTTTTAGCTTTGACCAAAGACCCAAATTTTTGGTTAAACAAATTGGTTCCGTTACCGGGAATCTGATAATCTTTTCTTTTAAGCTATATCTTGTCGATTGTCGTCACCATGTCAAACAACAACACCGACAATAACAGTAATAACACATTGGGAAACCATGAAAATCAATTTCATCAAAATCAAGATGACATGGTTCCCTCCCCTCCAGATTCACCACGTCAATCTCGTGAAGGCACTCCTGTTACTGAATCCCGTGCTGATCAACAAGAACAATCTGAACACTTTGAAGGAGTTACAACTGAAGCTTTACAAAAGCTAATTGATGCACAGGTCGGCAAAGCTCTTCAGGCACTTGTTAGTCGATTGCCTGCTGCACCACCCACACCAACTCCTAATAATAATACATTGGAGAATCCCCGTTCTGGTCTTGATAATTCTGGAAACGGAGCAACCCCCAGTGAACCACAGGAAGGGGGACCAGGTAATTCAAATAATTCATATTTGCAAAATTTAGTACTAACCTTGCAGAAACAGATTAAGGAACAAAATGAGCGTATTGAACAAATCCCTGGAGTTCCGCCTGTAATAAAAGGAGTAGACATGGACAAATACTCACAACAACCATGGAAGCCAAGTGCTGCTCCCCTTCCAATTCCGAAAAAGTTCAAAATGCCTGACATCTCAAAATATGATGGTACTACAGACCCACATGACCACGTGACTGCATTTACAACAGGCATGAAAGGCAACGACTTGACCAAACAAGAAATTGAATCAGTACTGGTCAAGAAATTTGGAGAAACACTCACCAAGGGTGCATTAACCTGGTATTCTCTTTTATCTGAAAATTCTATTAATTCTTTTGCTGAGCTTGCAGATTCTTTTATTAAAGCACATTCGGGAGCACAAAAGGTTGAGAAAAGAATGGAAGATATTTTCAAAATCAAACAGGGGATTCGGAGCTGCTTAGAAACTTTGTTGATAGATTCCAGCGTGAAAGAATGACTCTACCTTATGTGCCTGACAATTGGGCTGCAATAGCCTTTGCAAGTAATTTAAATGACAAAAGTTCTGAAGCCACGAGACGACTCAAAGAAAGCCTTCGAGAATTTCCTGCAACCACGTGGAATGATGTTTACAACAGGTATAGTATGAAGCTGTGAATTGAAGAAGATACCGTACCTAAGTTTCATCATGAAGAAAGGGGCGGTCCCCGAAGATCAGAAACCGAAAAAAGATCAGGTAAAAACAGGTACGATCCATATATGGGACCTGCAGGAAAAGACCCACGGTCGAAACAATATAGCCAGCAATATGATCAAAAATCGAGGAACGGGGACTCTGGCTCTTCTTCAAAGTTCAGGAATGATCGGAACAGACAAGAATCACGAGATGATGATAGAAGTTTAAAGGCACGATTCGGTGGATATAATTTTAATGTCTCTACCTCCGAGCTCGTAGCTGTTTTAAGAAGCATGGGAGATAAGGTACGGTGGCCAAAAGAGATGCGGTCAAATCCAAGTAGACGCAATCCAGATCATTGGTGCGAATTCCACAATGATCACGGGCACAAAACTTCCGAATGTAGATTCTTGCAGAGTGAAGTGGATCATCTATTGAAGCAAGGATACCTCATTGAGTTGTTTAGCGAGAAAGGAAAACAAGCTTATATGAAAAACAGGCAAGAGCCACCGCAACCTCCTTCACCCAAGAGGACAGTGAATGTCATAAGCGGGGGAGAAGATATTCACGGCATAACCTACACAGCCTCCAACAAGGTTTCTAAGATAACAATTACACACGGGAAACGGGTGCGGCAGGTCCTAGAAAATGAAAGTATCTCGTTCGATGACGCAGATACCGAAGGAGTGACAACTCCACATAATGACGCACTGGTAATATCTTTACTTGTACATGATACTAATGTAAAACGAGTTTTGATTGATCCAGGGAGTTCTGTAAATATTATATTACTAAGGGTACTACGGGAAATGCAAGCTGAACACAAAATGATACCCAAGGCGCACACCTTGTCAGGCTTCGACAATTCAAGTGTAGTAACAAAAGGAGAGGTAATTCTAACAATTTTTGCTACGGGTGTTGTTAAAGAAACTAAATTTCAGGTAGTTGATATGGAAATGGCCTACAATATGATCATGGGGAGACCATGGATACACGATATGGATGATGTCCCATCAACTCTACATCAGGTTATTAAATTCCCATCACCATGGGGAATTTGCCAAATTCGTGGGGATAAGCAGATGGCTAGAAGTGTCAACGCTGTAACAAGTACGAGCACCGTAAGTAAAGAAAAATAGCAATTACAGGAAACAGTTGAAGGTAAAAAAGATCAAACTTCAGCTGAACAAGAAAAGACAAATTTGGACTCAAGGCCTGACACAATTCAGGAACCTGAAGAAAATGAAAGCATCAAAACGACAATTGAAGAGCTTGAGGCAGTGATGTTATTTGAGCAATGGCCTGAACGGAAGGTTTATGTCGGGGCCAATTTAAGCTTAAACATGCGAGGTATGATAATCGAATTTTTAAAAGCTAACTTAGACTGTTTTGCTTGGTCCCACGCTGATATGACAGGGATACCACCGAATGTGATGACTCACAAACTCAATGAGGACCCTTCTTTCACACCAATAAAGCAAAAGAAAAGAAAGCAAGGTGCTTTCAAGAACCAGGTGATTCAGGATGAGGTCCAAAAATTATTAAAAATCGGATCGATCCGTGAGGTAAAATATCCTAATTGGTTAGCTAACACGGTGGTCGTACCCAATAAAAATGGTAAGTGATGTGTTTGTGTGGATTATACCGATTTAAATAAAGCTTGTCCAAAAGATTCTTTTCCCTTGCTGCATATAGACCAACTAATTAATGCAACCGCAGGTCATGAACTTTTAAGTTTTTTAGATGCATACTCGAGATATAACCAAATTAAAATGGATCCTGGTGATGAAGAAAAAACTTCTTTCATCACAGACAGGGGGACTTACTGTTATAAAGTAATGCCCTTTGGTCTCAAAATTGCTGGGGCAACCTATCAAAGGTTGGTCACCAAAATGTTCCAAGAACATTTAGAGAAAACAATGGACGTATATATAGACGATATGCTCGTCAAAACCCAGCGATCTCATGATCATATTTCACATCTGTCTGTTACATTTGAAATTTTGCGAAAAGTTTAATATGAAACTCAACCCAGAAAAATGTGCATTTGGAGTTGCATCAGGTAAGTTTTTGGGTTTTCTTGTTTCTAACCGTGGTATTGAAGTGAATCCTTCTCAGATCAAAGCAATAGAAGAAATCCCTGATATCCTTACTAATAAAAAGGAAGTACAAAGATTAACGGGAAGAATTGCAGCTTTGGGGAGATTTATTTCCAAATCCTCAGAAAGGTGTTTTAAGTTTTTCTCTGCACTCAAAAAGCAAGATCATTTTGAATGGAATGAAGATTGTCAACAAGACTTAAAAATTTGAAAGTTTATTTGTCAAAACCACCGTTGTTGGCAAAACCAAAGGTGGGGGAAAAACTTCTCATCTATCTGGCCGTATCTGAAGTCGCGGTGAGTGTTGTTTTAGTCCGCGAGGACCAAGGTAAACAATCTCCTATTTATTACGTAAGTAAGTCCTTATTGGAAGCTGAGACACGATACCCACAGCTAGAAAAATTAGCATTAGCTTTGATCATGGCATCTAGAAAATTAAGACCTTATTTTCAATGTCATCCCATTAATGTAGTTACTGCTTTTCCGCTTCGAAATATTTTGCATAAACACGAACTTTCAGGAAGATTAGCAAAATGGGCTATAGAACTAAGTGAATATGAAGTTGTTTATCAACCCAGGACCGCTATAAAATCTCAAGTACTAGCTGATTTCGTGGCTGATTTTAGCCAGGGGATGCATTTAGAAGCAGAAAAAGAATTACTAGTTTTTAATGGTGCAAACCCGGGGACTTGGGTTTTATTCACTGACGGTTCATCTAATGTAAAAGGGGCAGGCTTAGGAATAGTCCTTGTACCACCTGCGGGTGAGACTATAAGACAGGCTATAAAATGTCATTTTATAACTAACAACGAAGCAGAGTATGAGGCTGTAATTGCAGGTTTAGAATTGGCGCGAGAACTCGGCATAACATAGATTATAATCAAGAGTGATTCTCAACTCGTGGTCAATCAAATGTTGGGGACTTATACAGCCAGAGAGACGCGAATGCAAGAGTACCTCGCAAAGGTACGGGAGTTAATAAAACAATTCCAAACTTGGAAAGTAGTGCAGATCCCAAGAGATGAGAATGTATAGGCAGATGCTTTAGCAAATCTCGCATCTGCAGCAGACGTAGAAAATGATACAAATGCTTCAGTCATACATTTATTTCATTCCATTCTCGAATCTGATAAAAATGAGGTAAATTTTAATCATTTAACATGGGATTGGAGAAACAAAATTATTGCCTTTTTACAGCACGGTACCGTGCCTAATGACAAAGGAAAGGCTCACGCGCTTCGTAAAAAAGTTGCTCGATATTGTTTATATCAAGGAAATTTTTATCGAAAGATGTTCGGTGGACCACTAGCAAGGTGTCTCGGACCCTCTCAAACAGAATATGTGATGAGAGAAGTGCACGAAGGACATTGTGGGAATAACGCAGGGGGACAGTCACTGGTAAGAACGTTAATTCGCACAGGATATTATTGGCCTAAGATGGAAGAAGAAGCAACCAGTTTCGTGTCCAAATGTGATAAATGTCAAAGGTACGGCAACAATATGCACAGACCAGCTGAGTTATTACATCCTGTTATAGCCCCGTGGCCCTTTATGAAATGGGGAATGGATATCGTAGGTCCACTTCCACAAGCAAAAGGTCAGGTAAAGTTTCTACTTGTACTTACAGATTATTTCACTAAATGGGTAGAAGCAGGGGCATTTAAACAGGTACGAGAGAAAGAAGTTAAAGACTTCATATGGCGAAATATAATATGCCGCTTTGAAGCACCAAAGGAGATCGTGTGTGACAATGGACCACAATTCATTGGAGCTAAAATCACAGAATTTCTTCGAAGTTGGCAGATCAAAAGGATAACGTCTACGCCATACCATCCAGTAGGTAATGGACAAGCAGAATCTACTAACAAAGTTATTATCAACAACTTGAAGAAGAGGTTACAGGATTCAAAAGGTAATTGGCCTGAGATGTTACCTGGAGTATTATGGGCTTATCGTACAACGACCAAAACAGGCACTAGAGAAACACCATTTTCAATGGTTTATGGTGCGGAAGCCTTAATTCTAGTTGAAATAGGTGAGCCAAGCACACGGTACGATCACGCAACGGAGGAATCTAATGATGAAGAGATGCGGGTCAACCTTGATTTACTTGAAGGAAGAAGAGAAGCTGCATTGATAAGGATGGCAGCACAAAAGCAAGTAATTGAACGATATTACAATAGGAAAGCACGCCTCAGATTTTTCAAAATTGGGAACTTCGTCTGTATGATGAACAGAGGGAAGAGGAGCAATGGAAGGAATGGAAGGAGAAGATGCAGAAACAGGAATGGAAGGAGAAGATGTAGAAACCAACGCAGGAACGGACATAGGAGCAGTAGAAACTGGCAAAAGAACGGAAGTCATCAAAACTGGTAAAGAAATACTTACGGTTGGCAGTGGAATGGAGGAAATAGGAACGAATGAGGAAAGAGGAGCTTCATCAAAAACAGGGCCGAGCTCGCCACTCCCGAAACCACTATCAAAAAGATGCTGAATTGACTCATTATTATCTCTTGGTTCGGTGTCCTCGTCAGAATGAATCAAAACAGGCTCGGTGGTGGAGGTTCGAGCAGGAGTGTCTTCAATTTCATCATCAATGATTATTCGCCTCCTGACCCTTGGCCTGGTAATTAGGGAGGTACCCTCCTCTTCTTCAGAACTTTCTTTTATAGCTTTCCTTTTTGGCAGCAAGGCTCGAGCCTTAACCAAATCAAGAGCAGCATTCGCAGACATGCGAATGGCCATAGCTACTTCAGCCGTCATTCCTCTAATGCCAAATCCTGATTAAAGGATAGATATACATGATCAAAATTGAGGAAAAATGCCTAACATATAAAAAAAACATATGAAAAGGGGCATACCATGTGTTTTGACCTTCCAGCCATGTAAGGAAGAAATCGATTTCCAAGTTCTTTGCTCCCTGGAAGCAATCTTCAAAAGTGAGTCTACCCAACCACAGAAGTTGGGAATAGGTTCCACATCTCCCATGGTTGCTACAAAAAACCAAGAAGAGACGAGGTTAAAAACAAATTTCTTTTGAAATTCTCAAAAGTAGGTACGGTAAATAAAAGGAACCTACGTTCAAAATTCCACTTCTCAGGAAAGGGAGTATTTGTTTCGCCAATCAAGTCCACCGTACGAATAGCAACGTAACAGATATACCATCCACGATCTTTGTCATCTTCAGGATTTACCAGAACTTTTTTGATCCTTGCAGTTAAGGTAAAAACCCCATGGCGTATTAAGTTAGGGTGGTATAAATGAATGAGGTGAGAGAAGGTGAAATTGACATTGGCTTTGGAGGACAAGTATCTCAAACAAGCCACTGTTCTCCACACTAGTGGACCGATTTGGGCCAAACAAATTGTAAAGAAACGGCAAATATCAAGAATAACTGGGTCAATCGGAGGATTAAAACCTAAAGTGAAGGGGTAAGTATAAACAAAAGAATACCCACTTCTAAAGGAGGAAATTCTCTGATTTGGGGAAGGAATTGACATTCGAAGACTATCCTTCCAGTTACAATCTTTTCTTATGGTGGGGATTGTAAGCTCGGTTACTATTGTAGGGTAAGTATCGGCTTTTTCCAAATTTGCAATTTGCTTTTGAAGAGACGTTTTGTCACTTTCAAAAGACAAATCACTGGGAATTATCTCATCAACTGAGGGTTCTTGAGAAGAATCAAGAATTTCTCTACTTCTAGAAGAGGGGGCCTTTGGGATAGAACTCCTTGAAGAAGAACCAGAGGAGCCGCCTCGAGTAGATTCTAACCCTGTTCGAAGCCTACCTCCTCCGCCTCTTCTGTGTCTAACAGGGGCGTTGGGGAATTGGTCTAGAATCGGAACTTTTTTACGGTTAGGGTTTGAAGAAGACATTGTTAGGAAGGATAATTCGAAAGAAAGTAGAAATAAAGAAGAAAGTGTTTGCTGAAGATTTGTGAAGAAGACAAAGGAAGAAAAAGTTATGTATATAATGGGAACCGTCAAACTTAGAAGTGCAATGATGGAAAGCCTATAATAAAGGCAACTATCACTTCGTGAATAGTGAGAATGAAAAAGTCTTGAAAAAGGGTATAAATAGCAGAATCAATCAGAAAATGACACATGGGCGGAACATTAAATGGAAAAAACTACTGAGGCGTTAATATTGTCATAAGCATTAATTGTGGCGAAAATTCATTTTTTATGAAGATCCACTTCCCAATTATTTAATTGATAAATAAATGGAAAGTGGGAGGACTATCTGTATTGGGAAAAAACTGAGTTTATATTAAAGATGACGTGGCATGACACGTGGTTTGGTTAAATGGTCAAAGCGCAACAATTGACTAAGAGGCACGGATGGAGACAGCCACGGGAAGAGGAATTTAAATAGGCACGAGACGAAGTACAGATACGAGTCTCGTACCAATTCAAGTCATTTACAGCCAACAGATTAGAAGGCATTAAAGACAAAGATCTGATGACAGAAAGGAGTCCAAATTCATTATTAAATACCTGATACGTTAGAAAACTGGTATTTAATAGGAATGATTGTATAACGGCTTATTTAATATCATTTATTACTCATAATTATATCATTAAAGCTGAGACTTCATTCCTTTACCTAGAATGACCTATAAAAGGAATAAGTATCATCATTTGTAAGGACACAGAATACTATTGGGAACTCATTGAAATACAAAATTATTTGCTATTTTACCATCATGCTCAAAAGTATTTTATTTTCGTCTCCTGATTATCAGTAACCCGAATTTCTTTTTAGCTTTGACTAAAGACCCAAATTTTTGGTTAAACAGTCATATACTATAAAAATAGTCTGAAGATGATGTCTTTTTTTTGGTGAAAGAAAGCCCATTGCAAATATGAAATAGAACTACTCAGTTTTTTTTGCATCTCGACAGAACTTTCTGTTTGAATTCTGAAACTGATTTTGGTCAATTAACGAATGATTATTTATTTTAGTCATTACATGGAGGAATATTAAATTAAAACATTACCTGTCCATTTGTCTATAAATAAGAAATGCTAACCAGGAGAAGTGAAAAAAACTGATCCTCATTTATGAATAGGCAAATTACACACACATATACAGATGAATGAACCTAACATTAAGCTAACAGCCTCTGCCTAGTAACCTTTGACTTTCCTGTAATCTACACATGATCTCTATGAGCTAGCTTTCTTTTGTGATGACTACTGGTAGTTGATGCTGCCGGTTTATTGAACTCGTTACCCTTAATATGTCTGGTTAGCAGAAGTAAAACTTCTAAGCCAGAGCTTTTTGGCGTAAGAGAGTTCAATCTTGATTTCTCCAACTGTCAGTGGCCTCTACCCGTTAAAAACCAGAGTCCGAAAAAAAAAAGCACGTTTCTAATGCTAAAAAAAAAGTTATATAACTAGAGTATTGCGTTTTACTTTAACGGAAAGTTAGCCGTTAAAGTTAAACGCAGTATAGTACTGCGTATTATTTAAAAATTATTTTTTTAACTAATTCGCAGTACTATACCGCGTTTTACTTAAACGCAGTACAGTACTGCGTTTCACTTATTAATGCCCAATTCTGAAGGAATGCAGAGAACATTTGTTTTTTTTTGTAAAACGTAGTATAATACTGCGTTTTACACTGAAATGTACTATTATACTGCGTTTTACTCTAATTTTTGGCCCCACTAATTAACTGACATAATAATAATTTAAATACATAAAACGTAGTATTGTACTGCGTTTTACATAGAAAAATTCTACACCCCAAGCTCGGACTTGCCTTATTTAAAGGCGTTTCAATTTTATGAAAATCCATTCAATACTTTACTTCAAACTTACGTTCATACTTCTCTTTTTTTCTTATCAATCATTTTTTTACAATGTTTGAAGTGCCAAAAATAAGGGTTTCACTATATGGGGGAGTGAGCTTGTGCTGGAGAATAACTTTGTGAGGTATAGCTCACCTCCACAGTGTCATGTTAAATTGCCGCTTACTATGGAGTACGATAAATTGGTATCGTTGTTACGTAAAAAAATGAGTGATAAGAGGCGTTCGGTTAACCTTAAACTTACGGCATGATACTCAACCATATCGAAGAAGATCATCGGGACGGAGGTGCTCCAAAGCAGTCGATCGACTGAGCAATAAACGGGCAGCTGAGCAATAAATGAGCATCGGTCCCTCGGTAGTTCCCACGCCGGAGAATCCACCTAGAAGCTAGAGGGAGAAACGGATAAGCCTCACCGGGCGCAAGTGGTGGTAGAGGTGGCTGCAACGGCATGATCCGCTGCCAGGCCCAAACCTAAGATAAAAGGTTGATGTAAAATTTATGAGTCATTTCGACCATATAGAATTCGGAGTAATGAACAGAGTATTCGAAAATGTTGTCACCTGTAGGAGGGGCAGAAAACCATATATGTCCACCGCTGGGCCCATGCTCGACCGGCACATGCTCCTATACAGGTATGCAAGAACAGCAGCACCCCAGTTGTACTAGGGTAAATCATCCAGCTGCTGAAGATGATGGAGAAAGCGCATACTCACGAGACTCCCCGAAGTGTTCGGGAACAAGACACACCCGAAAACACAGGAGCAGCACCAACCGCGTGTACCTCTCAATATGGAGATCCTCCGTCTCACCGGTAATGTCTGGGTGCAAAACAGCCATATGATCTCTGATGGCTGACAAAGCAACGCGACTACCCCCGGCGTCACCCTGAGGTCTATAACTAGTAAACTGCCCCATCATATCCAAAAACTGTGCACGCGTCATGGATCTAATGTACTGGGGCATTGCCACGACCCGTCCATCTACGCGCAGCCCGTACAAAACCTGAATATCCTTCAGCGTGATGGTGGCCTCTCCAGTGGGCAAGTGAAAAGTGTGTGTCTCCGGTCGCCACCACTCTATCAAGGCTGTGATGAGAGACCAATCAAGCTGCATCCGTCCAAGCTCAAAAATCGTATAGAAGCCCATAGCCTGTAGGCGCGCGACTACACGGTCATGAAAAGGATGCTCCGCGATGAACTCCCACAAATCGTCAGGTCTCCTGGGGCGGAGAGCCTGCATCGATAGTTGTCCCTCCCATACAAAGGAGGACCTATGGTCGCCCTGCAACACTAGTAGCTGATCCTCGGCAGGTCCAGGATGCGCAGGCGGAGGAAAGTTCATGTCGTCTACTATAATTTGAATAAAATTAATTGTGTGTGTTAGTTCAAGGAATTAAATAATTAATTATGTTTAATATTGGACTGAATAATTATGTATGGGTTATAGGCTCGATATTTGAGGCCCGATAGCACCAAGTTATCCTTAATTATTATGCGTGTCAATTTCAACATTTTTAGAATTTTGTTAGCTTAATAAATTAAATAATTAATTATATTTAAATTGGACTGAATAATTATGTATGGGTTCCAGACTTGATTTTTGAGGCCCGATAGCACCGAGTTATCTTTAATTATTATGCGTGTCAATTTCAACATTTTTAGAATTTTGTTAGTTTAAGAAATTAAATTAAAAATTATTGAATTGGACTGAATAATTATGTATGGGTTCCAGGCTCGATATTTGAGGCCCGGTAGCACCAAGTTATCCTTAATTATTATGTGTGTCAATTTCAACATTTTTAGAATTTTGTTAGCTTAGTAAATTAAATAATTAATTATGTTTAATATTAGACTGTATAATTATGTATGGGTTTCAGGCTCGATATTGGAGTTAATTTTACAACATATATTAATTTTTTACTTTTGTAAGTTTATTGTTATAAATTAAATAATTGATTTTGTAAAGTGTAAATGGATAGAGTTTGCCGTTACTACATACTTAAACTACATAGACTCTAGGCTAAAAGGCTCTATATTTTACTACGCTAAAAGGCTCTATATTTTACTACACTAAAAGACTCTATATTTTACTACACTAAAAGGCTCTATATTTTACTACGCTAAAAGGCTATTTATTTTACTACGCTAAAAGGTCACTATTACATATAAAAACAACTAACATAAAATACAAATATGAACAACAAACAAAATAAATAATATTAATTTTTTAACAATACAAATAATTTATCAAATTTAACAATTTTTTGTACCAAAGCTAATAAATCAATCCGGGTATAAATAAGATACAAATTTAAACACAAAACATAACACAAATTAACATGGAAACACATTAAACAATACAAATATGCATGTATTATACGAGTTTTTGACATAAACAAAATCGAAATACCTCGATTTAAGTTTTTTGAATTTGATTGAAATCGAATTTTCGCACCCGAAAGAAGGAATCCAAAGTTTGTCTTGTGTGTGGGACCTACACTCCTTGCTCTTTAGGTGACGGGTGGGGCCTAAAATTTTTTTTTTTTAACTTTGACGCGGGGGGGGGGGGGGGGGGGGGACCAGCAGTGCTCGAAATTTTTTTAATGGGGGAGTCGGTTCTGTCGTTGTCCAAGGAAGAAGAAGGGGCTTTATTTTATTAAAGCAATTCGCAGTATTATACTGCGTTTTATTTAAACGCAGTATTATACTGCGTTTTACTTAAACGCAGTATAGTACTGCGAATTGCTTTAATAAAATATAGTTGGGCCCAAATTATAAGTAAAACGCAGTATAATACTGCGAATTAGTTAAAAAAATAATTTTTAAATAATACGCAGTACTATACTGCGTTTTACTTTAACGACTAACTTTCCGTTAAAGTAAAACGCAGTATAATACTGCATTTACCTAATTATGTAACTTTTTTTTAGCATTAGAAATGTGCTTTTTGTCCAAAAAAGCATCAAAAAAGTTTCGGACCCTTAAAAACCATGTCATAATTTTCCAAAGGTAAGAAAAAAACATTAATCTCTAATGCACTGAGCTGCAACATCCAACTAAGTCCTTTACACTAGTAGATAATGTCCTCCTGTTTAGGTTAGCATTTTGTGTGACAGTTTATTGTAAAACTTTGATACACCACATTATAAATAGACTGCTCATTCACCTTCAAATTGCAACTGCTGCATCGCAGGGGCGGCCCTTTCATAAAGCAAGTAATATAGCTATTTTAGGCCCCATTTTTTGTTACACCTAATAGGCTAGGTATAAGTTTTAGAAAAGGTTTTGTGAAGTGAAAACGTTTCATTTCTTTTTTTAACAAGTATAAAGAAGAAGTATTTTCAACTGCTATGATTTCTGCAAAGAAAATTGCACTTGAAATGAATATCCAACCCGAATTTCATAATAAACATATGATATATAATAAGTAACAATTTGATGAAAATATTGATAATAAAATCTCAAAATCTTTCGAAGAGTCTTTTGGAGATGATTACTTTATACATAGTAGACAAGACTATTTTGTTCACTTCAAAATAGATTTGAACAATTCAAAACATATGAAAATATTTTTGGGTTTCCATTTAGCGGTAAAAATTAAGATCACTAGATGATGAAAATTTAAAAAAAATATTGCCTTAATCTTGAATGTTTCTTAAAGCATAATAATCAATTCGATATTGATGGTTTAGATTTATTTTCGGAATTAAATATATTAACAAAAATAGTACAATTAGAAGATAACAGTTTAATTGATACACTCAGTTAAGTAAAAAAAAATTGATTATTTTTCAAATGCCTATATTGCTTATGGAATAACGTTAATAACTTTTGTTTCCGTCGCTTCGGTGGAAAGAAACTTTCAATATTAAAATTGATAAAATCTCACCTAAGATCAATAATGTCTCAATAAAGATTAAATAAATTAGCTATATTGTCAATTGAGAAAAACTTATTAGGAGTTATTGATTATGAGAAAACTATTAATAACTTTGTATTTAAGAAACTCTAGAAAAATAAACCTCAAATAAATAAATAATTTTTTTTAAAAAAGTTAAGGCCACTCGTAAAGTTTAACTTTAAGCCACAAAACTCGTCAGACCGCCCCTGGTGCACCGCAGCTGCTACACTTCAACTTCTGCAGTTAACTTTCAGATTTGGTCGCTCCTATTATTTGGCTGCATTTCAAATTCTTTTACATTATCGGAATTTCATAAAGGATCTGACTATTAAATTTGATATACTACTCAAATGAAACATTCCCTCAATTTACCCATTCGCAAAATGGTCCTCACACAAATATAACGTTTATCCTATAGTTGAAAAGCAATTACTCCACTTAAAACTTTAAACCCCCATATGATAATGTATTAGGGTAAAATTAGCAGATGACCGGTGGATGTTCGTCAAGTGAACACGGGGCAGTAAAGATATGTAGGAGACGAGTCAGCAAATAATTGACACCAGATCTAAGTATGTGGCCGGTATTGCATAAGTCCCAATGTCATCAAGACTGGAGAGAAGAATTTGAAGGCAAGATGCCGGTTGAAGAAGGCGTCATTAAAGGAGCAACAGTTACAGGAAACTTTAGTATTTACATTCAACCGTTATGCGGGTATTAAGAGGGGTCTTTATTCACTTTAAAATGGAGCTTAATTTAGGGGTCTTGTCTCCCCTAATTTAGCTATAAATAGAGAAATTTGTATTCATGGAAGGACATGAAATACTTGTGCTAATATTACTTTCTGTTAACATCATCTTGTTAAGCTCTTTGTTATTGATATTTTTTTTGCTTGCAAAGAAGTTCAATTCAAGGTCAGGCTCGTATTTTCTTACTTTTGTTCTTCATTACTTAATATTTGTGGATCAATTTAATTTATGTATCTAGAAACCACGTAATAAATTTAACTGTACCATTACAAGTAAACAGTTTGGTGCTCACAGTGGGACATAGACAATTGCGGTATTACTTTGATCCATTCATATTTTACTAATATACTTTTACGTTTTTTTTTAGTAAAACAAAAATAGGCATGGTACTTAATGATTTCAATAACTCACTCAATGTTAGGACAAACAATGAGCACTAGGATAATTTTCGTGGTGGAGATCAACATGATGATTCGACTAGTGACATCTGCATTGATGAAAATGAGATGACTCTGGTCCGGAATGAACGAAATACTCGGCATGCGAGGAGTCCTACTCCTGATGATGTGGATGATGAACCCGCTGTCAAAACGGTAAAAGTTTTAAGAGCAGAACAAAGGAAATCATGAATCATCTCTGAAGACAAGATCAGATAATGACTGAGCTCCTGCAAGCGCTATCGTTTGCCTCAAATAATTCCGATAGAGGAGTTCGAGCCACTCCCAGCGTGCCTGCAAATCAGACATCACAAAGAACTGGTAACATCACTTCAAGGGACGAGTTTAGATCTAATGATAATCAAGCAGGTGGTGCAGACAATGGATTCACGAATGATAACAACACATATGATCCTTTTGAAACCGAACTCATGAGTTTCATGAGGGAAATGAATGATTCGATGGATCAGAACGCTAAATAATTCCACGTTCAGATGGATCAGATCCCAGGGGCACCTCTGGTATTGAAGGGCCCGGATTCAAATAAGTATACTCAATTGCCATTCAAACCAAGTGAGGCCTCGGAGTTAATTACAAAAATGTTCAAGATACTGGATATTCTAAAATACGATGGAATTTCGGATCCACAGAAGCACATCACAACTTACACTACAACTATAAAGGAAAATAATTTGGTTCCGCATGAGATCGAATCTGTTTTGCTAAAGAAATTTGACGAAACCCTAACAAAGGAATCTCTAACTTGGTATTCACTCTTACCAGAACATTCAATTGATTTTTTTGAAATACTCACAGATTCTTTCATCAAAGCTCATACTGGAGCAAGAAAAGTCCAAGGTAGGAAGGCGAATATATTTAGAATCTCTCAAGGAGAATCAGAGTTACTACGTGTTACACCCAATGTTTTCGTACATAAAAGTACGGCATAAGTAAATTGATGAAAGCTCGGAAATGAGATATTATATCCCGCATTTTCATACGTTAAAGTTTCGCCGCAAGTTAATCAACGTAAGTTCGGGAATGAGATTATTTTGAGATTATAAGCATTATGCTATTTCAAACAAGTGATGAGTAAATTCGTGAAGGTGAGAGGGTAAGCAAATTGAAGAAAATGAATTTTGTCGAAGTTTGACATGTTGAGATAAAATACGGCCGGAGATAAAATACTCGGTATTTATGGGCTAGTGCCATATAAGGTACCACATGACCATGATAGTAAGGTGTATAAGGTATGTTAAAAGTGGATAATATTTTAAGTAATTTAAGATAGTCCTTAATTATGTGGATAATTGATTAATAGTGGAGATAATTATGATATTAAGTGGATAAGAGTCTTTTTGGGATTGCCACATAGCATAAGCTTAGCCAAGGTGGCAAATTATACAAAATGAGTCTCTAGACAAAGCGATAACTTGTTTACATGTAAAGATTGCTTGATCTCTTTATTGGAAAAGTAT
The DNA here is from genome assembly GCF_000715075.1 of Nicotiana tabacum. Classification (NCBI taxonomy): domain Eukaryota; kingdom Viridiplantae; phylum Streptophyta; class Magnoliopsida; order Solanales; family Solanaceae; genus Nicotiana; species Nicotiana tabacum. Next base: position 75,000,780 of record NC_134085.1, read on the forward strand.
ATGACTTTGCAAAGTTAAGCAAATAACATTTCTATACCATTAAAAGAGGAATAACAATGATCCAACGTGAAAATTTCTCTGAAACCTTACAAGATCCAACGTGAAATTTCAGAGAGAAATGTTACAAGATCCAACGTGTTATACTAATTCAAAAGAAGCCCGGTACAATCTTTCTCAAGAATATCATACGGATTTTTCCCTACTTCGATCATCCGTTATGTGTTTCCGCAAAAGAGAATCGGTTCAGGTATGTTAAGGCTATCCGTTCTTTTTTTTTTTTGGCATGATCTATACTCTGAGCACCTAATTTTTGATAATATTTAATTTTTTATCACTTCTTCTATGTAAATATTTTAGGAGTTTTAACCTACAATTTTTAGCTTTGTTACACTTTTTATTATAGGGTAAAAATATAAAATTTAAAAGGTGAATTATTACTATTAATATTATTTTATTTTTATTTTTATTTTAAAATAATAAAAAAATTCCGAAAAAATATTAATTTTTTTTTTAATTTTCAGGAGTGATTTAAAAAATAAGAAAAAGGGAAGTATTGAATAAAAAAAATAAAAGTAAAAGTAGGTGGAATTCTCTTTTAAAAAGTAAAAGAAAGTAGAAAATTAAAAAAATAAAAGTAAAGTTTTGTGGAAATTTTAAAAAAATAAAAAGTAAAAGAAAGTTGGAATTAAAAAACAAATATAAAGGTATCTGAAAATTAAAAAAATTTAAAGTAAAAGAAAGTAGCATTTTTAAAAGAAAAGCAAAAGAAAGTGGATTATTTTTTTAAGAAAAGTTAAATAAGTGGAATTCTCTTTTAAAAAGTAAAAAAAGTGGGATTTTAAATAAGACAAAAGTAATTAAAGTTGGAATTTAAAAAATAAAAGTAAAGAAAGGTGGGATTTCTTTTTATAAAAAAATTAAAAGCAATTTGTAAGTGGGATTTTTTTTAATTAAAAAATAATAAAATTATAAAATATTTTTTTTAAAAAAATCTAAAAAATCTCGAAAATTTTGCTATAAATAGAAGAGAAAATTTGAGAAGAGAAAAGCAAAAAAAGAAGAGAGGGGGAGGAGAGAAATTTAGGTTGAAAATTTTCATTAAATTTTTCTTTCAATATTTCGGGCCTTGAATCTTGGGTTTGAAGAAGAGTTGATAGAGATTTTGTTGTTGCTGTTGTATTGACTCTACAACTTTCAGATTTTATTCATTTGAATTCACTCTCTTGTAGGTATGTAATTCAAGCTCTTGAGTTAAAAAATGTCGGAGCATCTTTATTGAAGCAGAAGCAAATTGATTTGGTTCTTTTGATAAAGTTTCTTTCGTATTTAATCTGTTCGCATGAATGATGTTTCTTTGATTGAGTGAATTGAGATTTGCAAATGTTAACGTTATTTTAGTATGTTCATAACTCTGTCTAGTTTTTTTTCTTTTTCTTTTTATTTTTATTGGCTCATGACTTGTAACCAGCAGGTATTGTTTTGTTTACATTTAGATTTCAAGCTCATGTAGCACCATGTTCATATTTTGAAATTTAAAGAAGTATGTGAAGTTGAACAATTTGTCAACATTAAGATGTAAAAAAAATAGATTGTGTTAGTGGAAGGATCTTATCTTCAGTTTATGTTATTGGCTGCATATTTTCTTAAATTAATCATGTGAAGATTCAACTTCCTCTGCTTCAAAATGGTACTGTAGAAGTTATAGTGGTGATACTACAACTTTCTCTTTAGCATAGTGTTAAATAAATTAATTACTTTAAGTGTTCTTTGTTATAATCAAGTTTAAAAATGCATTTTTGTATGTCCATGTTTGTTTTGTTCCTTCTGGTTCATCCGAATAGTTCTCAGCATGGTTTTTTTTTGTGCTCATATGTTCATTTAAGATTCATTATTTTGTTATAAAATTTTGTTAGTTTCTTTCTAGAATTTGAAAACGAAAGTCGGTCTTTTGAAGATGATATGGAGATGAACCCAAAGCTGACACTTGTCTTTTGTTATTTTCACATAAATGTCAACTCCACCTTTCTGAATTGTAGTATGCTATAACAAAAGGCTCCAGTGATATACATGTAGCTAACCCATTTCTTTAGGCCTTTTGTACTTATCAATTTATATCACTCCATCCACAATAAAACATCAAAACTCATGGCTCTCATTTAATTAATTTTAAATCCTTAGAATTCGAGGTATGCCATTTAGCGAATTTTCTATGGTCCTCGCAAAGTTGAAAAATGTGTAGTTGCTTTAGGTGATGAGCCACTGAGGACTTATTTTCCCGATGAAGAGGTGATGCATATTGACGAGCTAGAACAGGCCGAAAAACCAGGTTGGAAACTTTTCTTTGATGGGGCTGCTAACATGAAAGGAGTTGGAATGGGAGCCGTGCTTATTTCTGAAACAAGGCATCACTATCCTGTTACAGCTCAGCTTCGTTTTCATTGTACCAACAATATGACTGAATACGAGGCATGCATTTTGGGTTTAAGGCTAGCTGCAGACATGGATGTCCAGGAAGTCTTGGTCTTAAGAGACTCGGATCTTCTGGTACATCAAATTCAAGGAGAATGGGAAACACGCGATTTGAAGCTCATACCATACCGACAATGTTTGCATGATCTTTGTCAACGGTTTCGATCAGTGGAGTTTAGGCATATTCCAAGGGTCCATAATGAGGTCGTCGATGCTTTGGATACCCTACCGTCAATGTTGCACCATCCGGACAAAGCCTATGTCGATCCTTTGCACATTCAAGTACGAGATCAGCATGCTTACTGCAACATGATTGAAGAAGAACTTGATGGCGAACCATGGTTCCATGATATCAAGGAGTACATCAGAATGGGGATATATCCAGTGCAAGCCACGGGGGATCAAAAGAGAACAATTCGATGGTTGGCAAGTGGGTTTTTCTTAAGTGGAGGAGTTTTGTATAAAAGAACTCCAGACCTTGGATTGTTAAGATGCATAGGTGCTAGACAAGCTACGGCTGTCATGTCTGAAGTACATTCAGGAGTCTACGGACCACATATGAGTGGATATGTGCTGGCAAAGAAAATTCTCCGAGCAGGTTATTATTGGCTCACCATGGAGCGAGATTGTATCAGTTTTGTGCGCAAATGTCATCAGTGCCAGATACACGGAGATTTGATTCATTCTCCACCATCAGAATTGCACACGATGTTAGTACCATGGCCCTTCGTTGCTTGGGGCATGGATATCATTGGACCAATTGAGCCAGCAGCATCCAATGGACATAGATTCATTCTAGTAGCCATTGAATATTTCACCAAGTGGGTTGAGGCCAAAACTTTCAAGTCTGTAACCAAGAAAGCAGTGGTCGATTTTGTTCATTCAAATATCATCTGTCGATTTGGAATCTCAAAGGTGATCATCACGGATAATGGTGCTAATATTAACAGCAATTTGATGAAAGAAGTATGTCAACAGTTTCAGATTGCACACCGCAATTCCACCCCATATCGCCCCAAGTCGAATGGAGCAGTTGAGGCAGCCAACAAAAACATAAAGAAGATACTTCGAAAAATGGTAGAAGGTTCCAGGCAGTGGCATGAAAAATTACCATTTGCGTTGCTAGGTTATCGCACTACTATCCATACTTCAGTAGGTGCAACCCCTTATTTGTTGGTATATGGAACCGAAGCAGTGATACCTGCGGAAGTTGAAATCTCGTCCCTTCGGATTGTCGATGAGGCTGAGATTGATAATGATGAGTGGATCAAAACCTGTTTGGAGCAGTTGAGCTTGATTGATGAAAAACGATTGGCAACTGTGGTTCATGGCCAGTTGTATCAAAAGAGAATGGCAAGAACATACAATAAAAAGGTGCATCCCCGGAAGTTTGAAGTGGGGCAGCAAATGCTGAAACGCATCCTTCCACATCAGGCTGGGGCAAAAGGAAAGTTCGCCCCGAATTGGCAAGGGCTATTCATTGTAACCAGAGTATTGTCCAATGGTGCTTTATGTTTAACAGATATCGAAGGAAAATGCATAGACATGACTATCAATTCTGATGCAGTAAAAAGATATTATGTATGATTTCTTTGTTATAATTGTTGATTGTTTGTATTTGGCATTATTTCGAAGAGATTGAAATGACGAAGGCAATTTGTTCTGCTATCTAAACACTTTACCCTTTGTTTCCCCTTTATGAGCCTTATTTATTTCTTTCATACCCCTCTTTTGGAATCAATCACGAAAAAGAAAGAAAAAGAAAGAAAAGAAAAAGGGAAAAGAAAAGAAGTGAAAAGTATAACAACAAGGAAATTCAGGTGTAAACTACGTTTGACCTGATTCCTGTTAAGGATATGTAGGCAGCTTTACGGTTCGGTCATAGTAAAATAAAAGTCAAAAGATCCCCAAGCAAGAAACTGGGGCAGATGTTGTATTTGTAATAAGAAATGTGATTCCAAAAGTTGTAATTTTAAACCCATGTCAAATTGTTTTGAGCCTTTGATACTCTTTCTTTCTAACCCCATCCAAAAGCCCATATTACGGTCCAAAGAAAGACATTCCGATCAGTTTTCGAGAGATGCCAAATCGAGCAAATAGAGGCGATTCATATAAGGGTAACACTCTGGTCCAAGCAGGGAAAGTAATGAAAATGAGAGAGTCTTATTGGTGAAAACTCTCACGGGCACCATGAGGCGACGAAAGCTGAGAGAAAATAAAAATGAGAGAGTCTTATTGGTGAAAACCTTCACGGGCACCATCAGGCGACAAAGAATTGAGGAATCAACAAATGAGAGAGGTTTGTCGGTGAAAACCCTTCAGGGAACTGCAAGTCGAACAAGATCCGTAAAGTTGGCGAAAAGTAAATTGGGTTGTGGAACATCTTGGAGCACAAAGTAAAACAATTGGAAAAGAGATTGGTTAAATAGACTGGGCCGATTAATCCAAAATGCATACCATGATCATTGGTGCCAGTGACTCCACTCAGATAAGTTCCTTTTTCCTATCTCCAACAGTCATCTAAATTCGGATTTTCTTCTTTATTCTTAATTCCCAAAATCATTGCATTTCATTGCTGTTAATTTTTCTAAGTTTAGCCTTATTTCAACAAATAAGAAGGAATTTCAAAGCTTACTACCAGTTTCAAAATTGCACAAAGAAAAATGCGGCTAGAACATGCCAGAGATGATATGATGAAAAGTGGGACATATGGTGTAAGCAAAAGTTAAATCGGTGGAATGGTTCAGTAATGTCGTGGGAGATATACGAGTTCAGACAGAAAGGTCAGAAATGGAGAACAACAGTTGGGGATCCTGTAGTTAAGGATCAGCCAGAAGGTCAAAACAATCCTTCGACCATGTTCAAGGCAGTTGAAACAAAGCAGAGCCTAGCAAAGAGAAAACCACCCCCAACAAGAATGCCACAACTAACCGCCACGTTTAAACTGATAAGATTTTCTTTGATTTGAAATAGGGGCAAAGATGACATTTGTTTCAGGAAACACCCTGTAAGGAAGACAAGTACCATGCAGGTTTGATCGCAAAATTCTCAGGACCCTCCTGGAAAATGGAACTTATTTTAAAATTCAAAATACACGACTGAGTAGCAAGATCTGGCATAAATGTACCCCAAAAGAATATAAGTTGGTTTCAAAATTTTCATTCTGGAGATAGAATTTAGTTAGGAGTTGTCAGGACCCTCCTGAAAAATAGGACCTAGTTTAAAATTTAAAACAACCATGAGTAGTAAAATCTAGCATAAATGTATCCCAAGGAATAAGATGGTTTTAAAGTTCGCAAGTTTAAGATATGATTCAATAAGGAGTTTTCAGGACCCTCCTGGATAATGGGACCTAGCTTTGAGATCTCCATTAGATAACAAGGTTTAGCATAAGTTCTTGTTGTAGGGTAATATAATTTAGCCGTAGAATTGTCACTCTTAAGATAAGACTTGATTTAAGATTTGTTAGGGCCCGCCTGGATAATGGGACATAGTTTAAAAATAGTTTGGATAACAAGATTTAGCATAAGACATACCCTTTAGTAGATATAATTTAGCTCTAAAATTGTCGTTTAATTAAGAATTGTCAGGACCCTCCTGGATAATGGGGAGTAGTTTAAGACCTCCTTAGATAACAAGATATAGCTTAGACTTAAAATCGTCGTTTAGTTAAGAGTTGTCAGGACCTCCATGGATAATGGGACCTAGCTTTCAAATTCTTAGTAATATTTGGTGATGTGATTCAGTTTAAACTCATAGATGCGCCCAACTACCAAACTGGGGCAGAAAATTTTCTTTTATTTTGTTCATTTTTGTTGAAGTCAGGTGCCCATCTGAAGAATAGGGAGAACAACACGGATATCAAAGATAAGAGCGTGACCAAGTACTAGCAATCAGGCGTCCACCTGGAGAACAAGGAACAACAGTTGAAGTATCAGCAATCAGACGTCCACCTGGAGAACAAGGAACAACATTTCGAGTTTCGGCAATCAGGAGCCCACCTGGAGAACAAGGGAAAACAAATCAGGTTTCAAGGAAGATTGGCACAAGTATTGGTAATCAGGCGCCCACCTGGAGGAACGAGGGAGAACAAGTCAAAGAAAAGTAGTTTCAAGAAGAAGATGGACCAAGTTTCAGAAATAAGGTTCCACCTGGAGAACAAGGAAAGACTGTTGAAATTTCAGCAGTCAGGAGCCCACCTGGAGAACAAGGGAATACATTTGAGTTTTAGCAGTCAGGAGCCCACCTGGAGAGCAAGGGAATACATTTCGAGTTCAGCAATCAGGAACCTACCTGGAAAACAAGAGAATACATTTCAAGTTTCAGCAGTCAGGAGCCCACTTGGAGAACAAGGGAATACATTCGAGTTTTAGCAGTCAGGAGCCCACCAGGAGAGCAAGGGAATATAATTCCATTTTTGTAAATCAGGCGCCCACCTGGAGAGCAAGGGAATACAATTCAAGTTTTGGCAATCAGGCGCCCACCTGGAGAGCAAGGGAATACAATTCAAGTTTTGGCAATCAGGCGCCCACCTGGAGAGCAAGGGAATACAGTTCAAGTATTGATAATCAGGAGCCCACCTAAAGAACGAAGGGAAGCAGCAAGTCAAGTGTTGGTAATCAGGAGCCCACCTGAAGAACGAAGGGAAGCAGTTCAAGTTTCGAGGAAAAGCAGTGCAAGTATTAGCAATCAGGAGCCCACCTGAAGAACGAAGGGAAGCAGTTCAAGTTTCGAGGAAAAGCAGTGCAAGTATTAGCAATCAGGAGCCCACCTGGAGAACGAAGGGAAGCAGCAAGGTTCAAAGGAGTTTAGCAATCAGGAAACCACATGAAAAACGAAGGGAAGCAGTTCAAGTTTCAAGGAAAAGCAGCGCAAGTATTGGTAATCAAGAGCCCACCTGGAGAACGAAGGGAAGCAGTAAGGTTCAAAGGAAGACAACAATCAGGAGCCCACTTGAAGAACAAAGGGAAAGCATCTCAGAATGCAATTTAAGTTAGCAGCAAAGGAATCTCACTCAGAGAGTACAAGTCAGCAGGGCAGCAAAAACTGCAAGTTCAAGATATAGATAGGATTCTTGTAATTCGTATATCATAGTTTAGTCTGGCTTCTTTTATTTTGTCACGGTGTAATAAGGAGTTCAGTAAGCAGAAACAGCAGCAATAGCAGCAAAATCACAGCTCTTCGGTAGTACCAGCTACCAAAACTTCTTGAACTACACGCAACCTGATTCCCCTATAACCCGGGATATGTAGGCTGTCCAAAACCAAGACTCGGTTGCACCCTTTCTCTTTTGTCTTATCCTTATTTCTTCCCTTTTGAATAAAAATATGTTCAAAAATTAGTCACATGGCTCACCTTATCTTTGCTTGAAAACTCTTCATGTTTCCAAACAAAGAGGGGCAGCTGTGAGCACCTAATTTTTGATAATATTTAATTTTTTATCACTTCTTCTATGTAAATATTTTAGGGGTTTTAACCTACAATTTTTAGCTTTGTTGCACTTTTTATTATAGGGTAAAAATACAAAATTTAAAAGGTGAATTATTACTATTAATATTATTTTATTTTTATTTTTATTTTAAAATTAAAAAAAATTCCAAATTTTTTTTTTTTTTAATTTTCAGGAGTGATTTAAAAAATAAGAAAAAGAGAAGTATTTAGTAAAAAAAATAAAAGTAAAAGTAGGTGGAATTCTCTTTTAAAAAGTAAAAGAAAGTAGAAAATTAAAAAAATAAAAGTAAAGTTTTGTGGAAATTTTAAAAAAATAAAAAGTAAAAGAAAGTTGGACTTAAAAAACAAATATAAAGGTATCTGAAAATTAAAAAAATTTAAAGTAAAAGAAAGTAGCATTTTTAAAAGAAAAGCAAAAGAAAGTGGATTGTTTTTTTAAGAAAAGTTAAATAAGTGGAATTCTCTTTTAAAAGGTAAAAAAAGTGGAATTTTAAATAAGATAAAAGTAATTAAAGTTGGAATTTAAAAAATAAAAGTAAAGAAAGGTGGAATTTTTTTTTATAAAAAAAATAAAAGCAATTTGTAAGTGGGATTTTTTTTAATTAAAAAATAATAAAATAATAAAATATTTTTAAAAAAAAAATCTTAAAAATCTCGAAAATTTTGCTATAAATAGAGGAGAAAATTTGAGAAGAGAAAAGAAAAAAAAAGACGGGGAGGAGAGAAATTTAGGTTGAAAATTTTCATTAAATTTTTCTTTCAATATTTCGGGCCTTGAATCTTAGGTTTGAAGAAGAGTTGATAGAGATTTTGTTGTTGCTGTTGTATTGACTCTACAACTTTCAGATTTTATTTATTTGAATTCACTCTCTTGTAGATATGTAATTCAAGCTCTTGAGTTAAAAAATGTCGGAGCATCTTTATTGAAGTAGAAGCAAATTGATTTGGTTCTTTTGATAAAGTTTCTTGCGTATTTAATCTGTTCGCATGATTGATGTTTCTTTGATTGAGTGAATTGAGATTTGCAAATGTTAACGTTATTTTAGTATGTTCATGACTCTGTCTCGTTTTGTTTTGTTTTTTTATTTTTCCTGGCTCATGACTTGTAACCAGCAGGTATTGTTTTGTTTACATTTAGATTTCAAGCTCATGTAGCACCATGTTCATATTTTGAAATTTAAAGAAGTATGTGAAGTTGAACAATTTGTCAACATTAAGATGTAAAAAAAATAGATTGTGTTAGTGGAAGGATCTTATCTTCAGTTTATGTTATTGGCTGCATATTTTCTTAAATTAACCATGTGAAGATTCAACTTCCTCTGCTTCAAAATGGTACTGTAGAAGTTATAGTGGTGATACTACAACTTTCTCTTTAGAATAGTGTTATATAAATTAATTACTTTAAGTGTTCTTTGTTATAATCAAGTTTAAAAATGCATTTTTGTATGTCCATGTTTGTTTTGTTCCTTCTGGTTCATCCGAATAGTTCTCAGCATGTTTTTTTTTGTGCTCATATGTTCATTTAAGATTCATTATTTTGTTATAAAATTTTGTTAGTTTCTTTCTAGAATTTGAAAATGATAGTCGGTCTTTTGAAGATGATGTGGAGATGAACCCAAAGCTGTCACCTGTCTTTTGTTATTTTCATATAAATGTCAACTCCACCTTTCTGAATTGTAGTATGCTATAACAAAAGGCTCCAGTGATATACATGTAGCTAACCCATTTCTTTAGGCCTTTTGTACTTATCAATTTATACCACTCTATCCACATTAAAACATCAAAACTCATGGCCCTCATTTAATTAATTTTAAATCCTTATAATTCGAGGCATGTCATTTAGCGAATTTTCTATGGTCCTCGCAAAGTTGAAAAATGCGTAGTTGCTTTAGGCGCGTAATTTGAAATTACCTTCCTAAACTCGGGTGTGCATTTCATGTGACCCAAATTCAAATCCCAACAACGTTAAATAAAATGTGTCGTAGACCGCTAGTGCATTTATATGATGTGGTTCAAGACATATTTTAAATGACGTTGCAATCTTCCTAAAAATAAATAAGAGCGGTTAATAAGTTAAAATTGAACCATAGGCTAAAACATGTATTAAAATCAGATAATAGGCCAATTATAACAGTTGAACGACCGTGCTAGAACCACGGAACCTGGGAATGCCTAACACCTTCTCCTGGGTTAACAGAATTCTTTACCCGGATTTCTGTGTTCGCGGACTGTAAAACAGAGTCAATCTTTTTCTCGATTCGGGATTTGAACCGGTGACTTGGGACACCATAAATTATCCCAAGTGACGACTCTGAATTTTTAATAATAAATGAATCTTGTTTCGATTGTCACTTTAAGTTGGAAAAACTCTCTTATATCCTTTCCGGGGTGTAGGAAAAAAAGGAGGTGTGACATATACGACACGAACGAAACGAGCAAATGCACAACTTCCATAAATGACCCTATTCATAGAAATACTAGAGATGCTTATGTTCTTGATTCCCCATGTGTCATATTATTCTATCATCTGATCATGAGTCTCAAAATGCGTAAGATGGTAAAGTTTATTTCATGGTATTAATCAGAGGCATACTGGTTTTATGACGTACCGAGAGATTTTATTAACGTATTTCATATGCATTTCATGCATTTATACATGCACATTGACCCATGACCAGATGACATTATATACGTGTATGTATATATATATGGGAAAGGTTATGACGTTATCTATGCACCACCACCTGATCAGCTGGTATACATTGTTGATTTTGCCCACATTGGCCGAAATAATATGATGGGATGCCCTCAGAGGCTTGATGATGTTATGAACACATGTACCTATGCACGACATTACATTCATATGCATATGCATGACACTATAAGTATTTCATGATTTACAGAGTTATCCAGACTTACAGGTTTTAGTCATTTACTCTATATTTCTTCCATGTCTTTTATGTACCTTACATACTCAGTACATTATTCGTACTGACGTCCCCTTTTCCTCTGGACGCTGCGTTTCATGCCCACAGGTCCTGATAGACAGGTCGAGAGTCCTCCAAGTAGGCTATTAGCTCAACGGAAGATATTTGTGCTCTCTATTTGCTCCGAAGTTGCTTGTTTGGTCAGTATGATTTAGACGCATATTGTTTGGTATGGCGGGACCCTATCCCGACCTTTATGATAAGTATGTATTCTTAGAGGCTTGTAGACATATGTCATGTATACGGATGCTTGTATGGCCTTGCCGACCTAAGTTTTGAGTTTACAAATGATCATGTTGGCCTTATAGGCCCGTATGTCACATGCATAATTTTTTTTTATATATCAGGTTGGGTCGTCCTATATTGAATATTCCCCTATGTCTATTCTTGTTAGCCCATGACGTCCCATTTGGCCCATTTGCCAATTAAAGTACAATAAGAAAGATATATTATGTTGATACTCAGTTAAGTAAGGTACCGAGTGCCCGTCGCGGACCATCGGTTTAGGTCGTGACATTGCGAGAGTTAGTGATCCATTTCCAAAGGAGAGGATGATGTTGCCGGCAGTACCACAAGAATGGATAATAGAGGCTTTCACCAAAGGCCTAAATACTTTAAGCTCTAATGCCTCGATGAAGTTGAAAGGGAGTCTATTGGAATTTCAGGCGATCACATGGGTTGCCCCATAATCTTATAAATCAAAGATTAGGATAGAAGATGATCAATTGAGTTCTTCGGTATCATCCAAGGGTCGTAATCGCGATCGAAATGAAGAAATATTCAAAATTATTCTGATGCAGACCGGAGATCTTTCAGGAATCGTTTCCAATCTTATGTGCCAAACGAAAGGTTTGATGGGCGTGGGTTTTCAATCATCAGAAAGGTTCGGACCGGATAAAAGGACTTATCGTGGTTGAAATAATAGGGCTTTGCTGGAAAAAGAGTCATCTGGATCTCGAGATTCAAGATATCTCATAGTTGGTTTCAACTATGAGAAACATCAAGGAATCAAGGAAGCCAATTCGATTAGACCCCAATCAAAGAGATCCTAATATGTGGTGCGAGTTCCATGATACACATGGTCATAGGACTAGGGATTTCCAACACTTTCATGAAGATGTAGTAATGTTATTGAAAAATGGTCACCTTAGAGAATGTTTGAGTGATTGAGCTAAAAATAACTACGATAGGAATCGAGATGCAACAGAACCAACAAAACTAATCACATGTTCTTCCCGCCTAATAATTAACATAATTTTTGTTGGGGTTGAAGTAAATAGGGTGACGTTTTCGGCAATTAAAAGACGAAGATATCAGTTACTCATAGCAAAGAAAAATCTGGAAGATAATAAAATTACCTTTATGGAGGAAGATGCGGACAACCTTATCTTACCTCACAATGAGGCTCTAGTAATATCTTTAAATATTTTAGATTTTAATATTAAACGTGTGCTAGTTGATCCAGGGAGTTCAACCAATATTATCTAATTGAGGGTTTTAGAACAAGCAAAGCTAACCATAAACATAGTTCAAGTGATAAAGCTTTTGGCTGGGTTCAACTTAACAAGAGTAACGACCCGATAAGATATCGTGTTGCTTACCTATGCCAAGGGAGTTTCAAATACACCTTTTTCGAAGTTGTGAAGGGTGATATGGGCCACAATGTGATTCTTGGTAGGCCATGGATCCGTGAAATGAAGGTTGTGCCATCAACTTATCATTAATTGTTGAAGTTTCACCGAAGGAGATCAAGCAGATTAGGGGGTGATAAACCTGCTGCAAGGGAAATAAATGCAGTCACCTTATCTAGCAGCAAGGCAGAGGGGATCGATAAATAACAACTACAGGAAATGATGTCAACTTCTATTCCAGTACCGGTAGAGGACGATGGAGAGGAAGAAACATCGAATACTTACCAGGTGCCCAAATCATTCCAGGTATTAGAAGAAGTGGATGCAACAAAGTCAACTTCAAAATTAGCATATGACAGGTGGATGTTCGTCAAATGAATACGTGGCAGTAAAGCACGTAATAGATGAATCACCAAATAACTGACACCGGATCTAAGCATGCGACCGGTGTTGCATGAGCCCCGATGTCATCAAGATCGGAGAGAAGAATTATAAGCAAGATACTGGTTGAAAAGGGCAGCATTAAAGGAGCGGCCATTGCCGAGAATCTTAGTATTTGCACTCAACTTTTATGCGACTATCAAGAGGGGTCTTTAAACACTTTAAAGAGGATCTTGATTTGAGGATCTTGTCTTCTCTAATTTTGCGATAGATAGAAAAATGTGTATCCATGGAAGGACATGAAATACTTATACGCGAAAATGCTAATATTACTTTCAGTTAACATCTTCTTGTTAGGCTCTTTATTCTTGATATTATTTTTGCTTCCGAAGAAGTTCAATTCAAGCCCATCATGGTATTTTCTTACTTTTCTTCTTTGTTACTTTATACTTGTGGATCAATTTAATTCGTGTGTCTATAAACACATTACAAATTCGATTGTACCATTTTACGAGTAAAGATATGATACTTTTATCAATATTTTTGAAATATAAAGGATGTATTTTTGAATAAATACATTGAAGTAAAATAACCGAAAGAAAAATTGAAAGTAAAAACGAAATTCTCTCACACACACAAACACCACACTCTTTAGAGTAATATTAGTAATGTTTGATATACTGTATAAGTAATTTTTGCTCATTTTCAGTTTATAAGTTCTGAAAATGCTTATTCTTATTCTTAATGAAATTGCAACTCTTTTGAAGTGGGATAGAGTGTTTATTCTTTTCGTTTTTTAAGAATTACGTAACATTATTTTACTTTCCCTTCTGTTTATTTTATTACATCAAATTTAATGAAATTTTCATTTTGAATTTTCCTATCAATTGTTTCACTTCAGTTTATCTTAATTTACATAATTACATATACGTTCCACGTGACTCGATTTCATTGGCCTTTTAATTTGACTTGGCATGCCCTGTCCATTTGGCACGTGGCATAATCCCATTGGCTCTTTTATTTGACTTGGTGTGCCATGTCATTTGACATGTGACATCAAATTGAGCCTCTAGGAAAATGATATATTGGGCTTAAGGAAGTAGGCTCATTACTTTAGCTCAATTAAATGGGCTAGCCCAATGGATTAAGACTTACTCATTTAATCCATATGTGTTGAGCTTATATAATTAATTCAATTATATTAGCCCATAATATTTATTTTGACCAATATATCTTGAATTTAAGATATAGTCCAAATTATTTTATTGAATCTAAATTCAATAAATTTTGCATGCCTACAAATACCATTACAAAAAGTGGATAAAAGAAAAAAAATTATGGAAAAAATTAATTTTAAAGTATAATGGTATGTATATAATCAGTTTGCCTCGTTTTTTGTTTTAATAGAAAGCCCAAAATCAAATAATATCCATTTTTAACATTTAATACAATGAAACCAAAATATATGGTAGTAGTATTTAGGGCATCTTGCTGTGACGTTCTGGGTGTATTTGGGACGAAGGAAAATGTTTTACATGGAAAATATTTTCCATGAAAAATGAGTTGTTTTATAACTTATTTTTCCTTGTTTGATTGGTGAATGGAAAACTTTTTTTGGAAAATAATTTTTAGTGTTTTATTAGAGAGTAGAAAATATTTTTTATGCTACTGCTTTCACCTCCTTCCCCAAGTCCCCATGTTTCTTGTGCTCCCCCCGCCTTAACCCCTAGAATATCCAAAGTTTTCAGAATTTCAAGAATTTAATTATTCTTCTAAAAATTCAGACAAACCCAAAGGAACTAATGTGCTGCATTATTATTTTATGCAAAAACAACATTTAAATTTGTGTTCCATAACTAAAAAGAAAATACTATTTTTTTGATTTAAAAAAAAGTACTCTTTCTACAACATGAAAATAAAGTACTTATTTTATTGAAATGAAAGAAAATATTTTGTTTACATCATGAAAAGAAAATACTCATTTTGTTGAAATAAAAAAAATATTTTTCTACATTATGAAAAAAAAAATACTTTTTTGTTGAAATGAAAAAAGTACTTTTTCTACATCATGAGATTTTTTTTTTGTTGCAATGAATTATTTTTTTTACTATATTATTTTGTTAAAATCAAAGAAAATGCTTTTTTACATCATAAAAAGAAAGTTTTTTTGTTAAACTAAAATAAAATTCTTTTTTTATATTATAAAAAGAAGAAAGTAACATTAATAATATTTCTATTTAGAGTGAGGGTTTAGGAGATGGATTTGGGGGGGGGGGGGGAAGGGGTAAGGGTTTGGGGCGAGGATGAGAGTGGGTTGGTGGGGGAATGGAAAATATAGTGGGAAAGATTAAAAAGAAGTTTTGGAAAATGTTACTCCCTCCGGTTCACAATATGTGACCAATTTGTTTTTTCATTTTGGTTCAAAATAAGTGTTCAATTATGTAATCAAGAAAGAATTCAATTTGTTTTTATAAAATAACCCTTATGTACATATCCCTAAAAAGTTTTCTTACTCCTCATATTAAATGTTTAATCAAGGGTAGTTTAGTCATACTAGGTATTTTTGTATAGAATTTAGTATTTTTTAATGGGCGTGCCAAAAGCAAATTGGTCACTTATTGTGGACCGGAGGGAGTATTACACACACACACATATTTCCATTACTAAGCTTGCACTTGTTCCATCGCTTCAATCATTTGTCAGCCTCTAACCACAGGCGCCCTTTTCCTCTTCTCAAGCACTGTACCTACTACTTACTGTTTGACGTCTCCTTTTTTGGGATCCATTAATCATGCCTCCCAGAGCCAAACGCCCAAAGGTAAAACGAACAGATTATTAAGCTATTTGAAGATAATTTTAATGAACATTTGTTTTTATTTGAACATGTGTTTGTTTGTTATAAATGCAGTTGGGATTCCGACGAATGGATGCAGCACTAGATGCAATGGATCGCTTAGGGTTTTCTCGTCACATCGTCCAAAAATCCATTAAAGACCTCCTCAAGGTTTCTTTTTTTCTCCTAACGCATTTCTCCATTTTTTTTAATTGAATTTTTCAACTTGTTTTTTGTAGGTTTATGGAGATGAAGGGTGGATATTTATTGAGGAGGCTGCATACAAGCTTCTGATTGAGACTATACTTGACACGCAAGGAGAATCTGAGTCTAATCACGATCATGAGCCCCAAAATCAGTTAGCGGAAATTGGCAGTGGCAATACATGTCCTAATTTTCAGGAAAAAAGTGAGAATCTTGCAGAACCTTGTGATGAAGAAGTGTGCGAAGAGCATGATCAAGTAGATGGCACTCCTGTGAAACTTGAAGAACATGAAAAACATATAATTGGAAACGTTCTGCTATTTGAGGTAATCCCACTTAGATTCATTGGTCGATATGCATGACGAATAATGATAAAAGTTTTATATGCAAAGTCAATCAATGTAGTATACTCTAAATTAAGGGGTATGTTGCAGGACAGGGCGGATGTAAAATTCAACTTATGGGTTCATCTGAACCCGGTAATGTTGGCTCCGTTTCTATGTATGTTTTACCAAATTCATTAAATAAGTACAAATAATTAATTTCAAACCTAATAAATCAAAAGAATTGTCATAGAATACCTAGCTCGAACTCATAAAGTGCAGATCTTGGATCCGCCTCTGTTGCAGGAGGCAGATACTATGTTGAAATTGACTCATTGTTGCCTTCTTCTTGAAGTGGTTTTGTTAATATGAGATTGGATGAGAACAGGGGAAACTGTATAATGCTCCTAACGAAAATTAACAACTACGGGAGTAAATTCAGAAAGAGAGCAAAACAATCTTGGTGATTCTTGAACTTAGAGAACTACTATAGGGCCATTATGGTAATCCATTTTGGTACTATTATTATACCTTTCGAGTGTAATCTTGGAAGAACATTATCCAACTATGCAGATAGGTCCACCTTTTGAAGTAATTGTAGACATGAACCATACTGCTCATGGTTGAACCGAAGAATCTCACAATTTAAGACCAAGGATTAGGAACAATAGAAAGGAGTAAAGTAAAATGAACTGTTTGTGGTACTAAGTCATGAGCTTGCAAGAGAAGTCATCTTTCGCGGCTTCTTTACCAAACCTTCTAGGATCAATTTGGAGAACCAAAATATTCAGAGAAGGAATAGCATCAAATGGCAAGAAATTGTAAGGAACAACATAGAAGGCCCTTAAACAGCATCTACCATATCTTAGCTTCATCTGTATATTAGTAAGCAAAACCAGAAAATGAGTACAATACGCAAAGTTTTATAGCATCACTACTATTCTTCCTCAAGTACAGCTTGTTTAGCATGTTGCATCAAGGTCTATTTGGAAAGAAAACACAATGTTTGATCTACTGTTTTTTTTTCGTTGATCCCCTACCCTGTAACTGCTGTTATAATTCCTTGTCTTGGCCAATTGAAGATTCTTTCTAGTCTATTTTACAGGACATTGCTCCATTACATTCTACTCCGGTGAAAGATGTTTTCCCAAGTAACCAAATTCGCAAACCATGCTATGGATGGATTAGTGATGACAGTGATGAAGATGAGAAGGATCTTGCATCGTTATCCTCTGGCAAAGCACATTAACTAGTGATAATGATCGAGTATTTATCATAAATTATGGAAGCTTCGTATCAGAATCCATTTGATATGATGTTACCAAAGCAGGGTATATCTAAGATTCTGATCAACCTAAATTTGTTTCAACACCATTATGAGGAGTAAGAAATGTGGTATTTGGCGGTCTTCTGGATTATAATCATCATCCTCGTTCATCGGATAATGATATCTCTGCTCGCGGAGAAAGGAAAAAGGTGTACAGTGAGAGTCTCCTTCTTAGATGGTCTATTAAACTAATACTTCTTTGTTTATAGTTCCAATGATGGTAGTTGGAGATAATGCTGAAGGTGGCTTTGAAATGCAAACTTGCATTGTTAAACATGTAAATATAATTTATGGTTGTCTTAGTCGAGTAGGTTGCTATGGGATAATCTTATACCAAAATGCATTATGAAAGTAATTGGGGTTTAAATCCATGCTGTGCTGCAAGTCTACAATTACGTAAGATCTGAACAAGATGTGCCTCCAGGGGCTTGTAAACTTCATTATAACTATTATTATACTTTTTTGGCATGCTCTTCTGGTAATCATTTTCTCCTTTTTGGGAAAAGGTCCAAATTTGACATTGTATTATTTGGAATTGTTAAATTTTGTCCTTCGATTCACTTTTGGTCCATAAGAGACTTAAATAGAGTATATAGCATGGCAGATACTTGGCTAAATCCAAAGCATTAAATAGTAATGCATCTGATTAAAGTTCCTACAGTCCATTTTGGTTGGTCACTTGGTTGATTATGACATCAAATATTTGGGAGAATTTTGCGGCTTATGACTTCACTACTCTATAAAAACATGAGCAAGCTTGTCCATCGAATCTGAAGTCTTTGTTTTGGTATGTTCCAACTGAAATTAGCGAGGTCCCAAGGCCCAAGGGTGCCTATGCTTAGAGTTGAGACACAATTTCTGACGAATGCGTTTCAAATGAAAGAAGGAATTGTAATTGTAATTGATGGTAAGCAGAAATTAAGTATATGTGAACAGATATATGTGGCATTTTCATATATACCCACTTTTGGAGCCACCATTGAAGTTAATAAAAATTGCACAAAATTTTGCAAAGTATACTCCCTCGGATTTAAAGCAGTTCTATTTCTTCAATGCAATTTCAGGAGCTGGATCTGAAATTCTTTATCTTTGAAATGCAACTTTAGAGATTCGAATCTTAAGTAGTTCAATTTATTCAACATAACTTTAGACATCAAATCTGGAGTTCTATCTTTTCAAATGCAACTTAAACATTTGGAATTTTAAGTAGTTCATTCTCTTCAATGCAACTTCAGATTTCGAATCATATGTTTTGAAACATAAACTTGTTCTTGGAATTTCAACCATCCAATACGCGATTCAAGATTCAAATGACTTTCAATATAATTAAGAACAAACCATAATCATCAAATTGTCAAAACAACAACAAATTTAACAAACTCATTTTGCCACTAAGAAGAAGAAGAAGAAACCCTAAGCACAAAGAAGAAGAAAGCAACAACGGCGAAGAATAGAAAAATATATGTATTTGAAGTTAGTTAAACTTTTTTTAAAAAGTGAAAATATTCCATGGGTGGCGTAAAACTGGGCTTTACCACAATATATGGGGATCCAAGCACTTGCGACTAGTCCACACAGACCAAAATACGTTTGATGGTGTGTAACTTAAGAAACCAGCAGAAAGTATGCGGTCTTCTTTTGGCTGGGAACCCAATTCCCATGTTTCTTGGGTAGTCAGTACAAGCCCAAGTTGGAAATATATCCAACCTACAATACATGATTAACTCAAACTAAAGCTTCCAAGTTATTGCAAACCTTGAGCATTGACTAACAAAACAGTCTTCTATGCCAATACAAGTTATGTCTATACACTGATATCATTAAAGAGAGAGGATACTAAGG
The DNA here is from genome assembly GCF_000715075.1 of Nicotiana tabacum. NCBI lineage: Eukaryota > Viridiplantae > Streptophyta > Magnoliopsida > Solanales > Solanaceae > Nicotiana > Nicotiana tabacum. The sequence continues at coordinate 75,020,228 of NC_134085.1, forward strand.
ATCATTGGGTCTAATATCCCACCTTGATTTGCGTTTCATTTGCTTATTGGTACCACCACTTGAATTTTGTGACGTAGTTGGTTTCATTGGTGGTAATTGTATGAAGTCGTCAGCATCCTCTTCGTCATCATTTCCAATCCAGCCATAACAAGGAACGTGCTTTCTTGGTGGAACACTAACTGGCTTTGAGGAAGGAAGATTTTTAGTGCGATGATCAGCACTAATTGGGCTTGAGGGAGAAGTTGGAGGTGGAGCAGAAACATGAGAGTTACTCCGTGATTTCACTTGGCTCACAGAAGTCATTTTGAGACGATTAACTGGGCTTGAGGAAGAAGTTGGAGGAGGAGTAGAAACATGAGGGGTACTCCGTGATTCCACTTGGCTCCCAGAATTTATTTTGAGACGATTAACCGGGCATGAAGAAGAAGTTAGAGGTGGAGTAGAAACACAAGGAGTACTCCGTGATTTCACTTGGCTCCCAAAACTCATTTTGAAACGATTAACAACTGGGCTTGAGGAAGAAGCTGGAGGTGGAGTAGAAACATGAGAGGTACTCTGTGATTGCACTTGGCTCTAAGAACTCATTTTGAGACGATTAACTGGGCATGCGGAAGTAGTTGGAGGTGGAGAAGTAACATGAGAGTTACTCTGGGGATTTTCACCATTATTGCTGAAAACAGCGTTAGCCGATCCTTTCTGTGTTAAGGTTTGATCCTCCCCTATGTCTGTCCACCTATTTCCATCTCTTTCAGCTGGAGGGGGACAAATTACTTCTGCAAAATGGGGTTGTTAGGGAAATTTTAGTAACGGCCTCAAAATCATATGGGCACTACTTTACTGTTTCACAAATAAAAAGCAGTATTCTTACATTCCAAGTCCCCAGCACGGGTGAAACTATGGCAGAGAATGAAACGCAGCAGCTACACTAGAAAAGAATGCAATATTTGTATCTTCCCTAGTCTGTTGGTATACTAAATTTGTCTATCTGATATGGATGCAAGTTACTCATGCATCAGCTGGACCGAATGTTTTTCTACTTTGTTCAACTGATTTCCACTGCATGGCAGCTAAATGGCTACTAGACTTAAAAATTTACACTGATCAAGAAGCAGAATTAGAACATGATAAGTTACTCACCAGTACTGCCAATGTCTTGTTTGTTGCTGCAAAGCTCTTCGTATGTTGGTTCTTCTACTGCATTAACAAGCTCAGTGCATGCTGTTTCTCCTACAGTATTGCCAGCTTCATAGCATGTGGAAACAACAAGAGTGCCCGAGGGAGCAATGGTGCTTTCTGAAGCAGGGTCTTCGGCGCTTTCATCTTGTGAGGAGACACCCTGCTATAATTCAAGGTCTTCAGCTATTCCAGGATATGCATATACAACTCCAGATGCAATTATATCCATTACAATCATATCAATATCGAATAAAAGGTGACAAAATTTCATCATTTCATATTATTGGCACTCAATGCAATACAGAAAACGAGCCATCTAGCTGATTTCCTATTGATACAAGCTTAACCAAAAATTATAACTAAATCTACCCTAAGCAGAGATTCCCAAAAAATACGATCCAAGACAGATAAGCAAATAAAGTTCAGGGCTTTGTAGTTACAGACATCATAATATTTAGGCTAGTAGTTGTAGAAATATGGATGTGATTAAAAGTAAAATACAGATCATGGAGTTTGAATCAAAAGGAGAAAAACATGTAACTTGTTTCTGCTCTATTTCGTAGTATTAAATAAATACTAAAAGGCAGAATGTAGAGTAGCAGAGTGTCATACAGGGGAACAATGGAGAATCAATTTCAGGAGAGACTTTACATGAAAGATTGTGATGAGATACACTTTAGTCACTGATACAAACTCATTATTAGTGCAGTCCTGTAGGATATGCAAATTTAATACTGCTAAAAGTAATTTTAAGTTTTCACTTATTTGTGCCACAGAAAATCATTGGCGGACAAATACTCTAGTATCAAGTTCCAAAGAAATTTAAAATGAATGTTCTCAGATGCTCATACTGTATAGTGTATACACACATGATCGATTAGAGCAACCTAAAGGATCCACTTATGTTGATTTTAATGAGATGCTTTACGTAACTTTTAACAGTTTTTAGGAACCATTTACGCCAACAGCAAAGGACACCATTTGATGGACTATTACAGATTTTTGTAAACAACCATTCGTGGGATTTTAGTGGGTTTATTATTGTTGTACAGGTTATTGTAAACACAGCGGATAATACATGAAAGGCAGAAGCAATCAAAAACCAGCAATTACAAAAAACGGGCAGTAGACTCCTCTTGACAATTATTCATCAGCAGACTTAGATGACACAAGTAAACAGCCAATAAACAACAAGGATTCTTTTCCACCTTTGGTAAGAAACACTTTAATGCATTTGAGCAGGTAACTATGCTGGTATGGATCCAGGTAAAACTGAATAGACAGATTTAACCCCTTTCATGATCAAACAGTATGAATGCTTCTTAATCCACGTAAAACTCAAAATTTTGGGCTACCTTAGACATAAGGATGTTAGTTAGTGCCAATTTTATAAAACAGAGCTTGAGCTATAAAATTCACTAGCCATCCTGCATTTACAAATACGTATACGCAAGTAATTCTTAACAATTCAACATCCAATAATTTTGTGCATTTCATTCACTAAGATTTTGTCTTTCTTTGTATTTCCCAAAGTTGATATCTTTTCTGGTAATAGAACAACTTGAAGCCTAATATTCCACTGTAAATCATCTAAACCTGATCAATATATATGTGGCTCATGATTAGAGATAGTTAAGAATAGAGGGGGAACTCAAGCCCCTTCCCTTATCCAAGCCAACCCCAAGAAAAAGAAATTCAAATATACAAGAAACACACTCTACACCCAAAAAAACAAATAGGAGAAAAAAAATGCAAGTATGTTCTGCATGACTGAAAATACTTATTTTCTAGCGTATGATTAACCTGCAGAAGGGAAATCGTTTTCTCCGAGAAAAGTAATTTCACTAGAATGAGAAAATGAAACATCTAAGTACAAAAGCAGGGCGGAGCTTTAGTCCAAAGTCTAAACCTTGTATTTGTCTTATGTAATTCATTGAACATGTATTAATTATTAATTTAGAACCCAATAACATAAAAGAATTAGAATTTCGAACCAATAACCTTCAACTTCCGGCTCTAATCAGCATTCATGCCCAGAAATCTCACTTGGGGATAATGTATTCCTACCAAAGACGGCTCTATTCTAAGGCTCGATTCATCACAAACTTTTGGTGGTAATATCCCAACTCTTGCTTTATACTATCACTTGTTTCAATATAGTATTATTTTAATCTACCACTTAACATTGTGGTCAATAGTTAAAAATCTCACCAAAACACTATTCTCAGACCCAATGCAAGGTCTACTCTTTGTACAATTACCGTATGCCACTTTAAAACCTCAATAAAATATATGATTCCCTACGATAAGCATTTCCCAAGAAAAATACTCTTCATAAAAAAAAAAAAAAAAAAATCATTTTCCTCCATAACTGAGAATGGAATATTACCTTTTGTGTTTGGGTTTGCCGCTCTTCACCATGGTCGGCTTCTTGGTCGCGAAGAAAAGCATCAATGAGCTCCTTGTAGCCGCAATCCTCTATGAACGCCCACCCTTCCCACCCTTCATCTCCTTCGTATTCCTAAGCCAAAAAATATTTTAGCTAACCCACTTTATTAATAATCCCCAAATGGGCAGAGAATATGAAACGATTTTCATGTTTCAAAGCACCGTTTCCTTTTTCTCAAAAACTAAAACAATAGTAGGCTAACCTTGAGGAGCTTATTCACAGTTTTCCTAACGAGCGATTCATCAAACCCGAAAGGCGTCATAGCATCAACTGCTGCGTCCATTCTACTTAGTCTCTGCCCAATGAAAACCCAAAATAATAATAATGAAAAAACAACAGTAGAAGGAAAACAAACAAGAAAGAAGATACTCCGTACAACTACAAAGGAAAAAAAAAGGGTGTAAAAATCGAACCTTTCTAGGTCTGCCTCTGGGTGCCATTGTTGTTGAGCTTGGAAGGAGTGAAAAAGAGAGCAGAAGAAGAGAAAAAAGGAAAATGCAATAAACAGAAGTTGTTTCTTGTTTCAAACTGAAAATGGCAAAAAGAGAGTGAGGGTTTTGGAAGGAGAGAGCAGAGCAACAGAGAGCGGGAGAGAGTAAACTCCGTATATGGCAAGAACACACATATATGCATGTGTATTGGTCAACTTTTTATACAGAAGAAGATGGGTATGCTGTTCAAATATTGTACGTGGCTTTCTCTTGGGTAACTTTTTGACTGATAGGCTTAGCTCTTTGCCCCATGACTTTCCTAATTTGTGCCCAACATATACTAATAGTACTAGTACACGGCCTTCTTTTTTGCACTGCCACATCCAAATTTTTAATTTTCAATAATTAAGGTTTGGAATTCGATACTTAAATATATTAATTTTTAATACTAAGAAAAATAGTTCAAATTTATTTCTTCATTAATAGAAATTGTTCAATTCTGTCATCATTATTGGTCTATTTATGATTTTGCTGTTACCAAATTGTCTTGTATTTGTCCTTGTCATTATCGGAGCTCCTATGTAAAATGAGTGGATTTCATGAGTCCTAATATTTGCAAAATCATGTCCAAAATGTAGTTACTTTAGATAATGGTTTAAATTATTTGTTGGAGCTTTGTTAAGAGAATGGTAAAAAGTGGCTTCTTTTTTTTTTTTGCAAAAATATTTCATCAAAAATTTAAGTTGATTAATTAATCTCAAATAGAAGAGCGACAGATCTTAAACACTTGCATTTTAATAATGTTAAGATTCAGATCAACTAGTGCATAGTTAGATTGATCTGATATTTATAATCAAAATATTTTATAGACTAACAACAAAAGGCACAATAAGTATTCAACACTAAGCATGAATACTACAAAGATGGTAGAGAATCACTAGCGTAGCCACATAGAGTCATCGGAAAATTAAACTGAATATATATAAAATTATACTGTATATATAAGCCAAAAATTATTTCTTATAGATATATATTAGACCTTGAACATCCTTTTTAAAATTTGTGGTTTCGCCATTGTAGAGGATGATGAAGACTAAATAGGAATTAGAAATGTTTCTCCTAGATGAATAAATGTGAGAATTCACGTTCTTTAATTGTAAATGTTCAACAATTTAATATAAGCATAACCAATGATTTTACAATTCATGATTTTCTCACAAAAAATGATAATTTCAGACCTCCCGCCATGCTTAATTTTCATTGATAATATTAAGGAAAATAGATAAATTCCTTTTATGTTGTATTAATCCCTTGTGTACAGGGATTTGACTATTTCCTTTTCTATTGTAATAATCCTTTGATTATAGGGATTTGATTTCATTTATTCTTGGCAAGTCATATGTCATAATCTATATATATTTGCCAATATCAATCAAAGGAATAGTGAGCCAATTACTATCAATTGTTAATCTCTTTATGGTATTAGAGCCTCCAATGGTTTAAACACCATTTTTTCGATCCTAACCATGGCCCCTCAATCATCTTCTTCCTCCTCTTTCTCTTCTTCCTCTCTAATGCCTTTGCCCCTTCCTTCAGTTCATAATCAAGTAACAATCAAGCTCACGTCCTCCAATTATCTTCTCTAGAAAACACAAATCATTCCATTTCTTTGTGGGCAGCAATTGATTCACCACATTGATGGTTCCAAGTCTGCTCCTCCTAAAGAAATTAACAATACTCTAGATACAGAATACACGGACTGATACATCAATGACCAAATTATGTTAAGTTGGATCTTAAGTTCCCTCTCTGAATTAGTTCTCTCCCAGGTTGTTGGTGTAACCACCGCCTATGCTGCTTGGTCTCGTCTATAGACCACTTATGCTTCAGGTTCTAGAGCACAAGTTCACACTCTAAAAAATGCTCTTTATGCCTTGTCTCGGGATAATGACTCCATTGAAACCTACAAAGATCGTGCCAAGTGACTATTTGATCAACTTGTTGCACTTAATGCTACCATCATTGAGGATGATCTTATTGATAATATCTTGCGTGTCTTGGCCCAGACTACAAATCATTCACACGTAATATTGAATCAAGGTTAACTCCTATTTTTTTTTATGATCTATTTGGCTTACTACTTTCTGAATAAATGCAGCTTAAGAGTTCAAATGCCTCTCTTAATCCTCCTGCCATTGTGCACTACAATGCTCGCCAAAACACTAGTGGTAGCGCACGAGGTAGGGAACGCGACAATAAACGTGGAGGCTATCAATCCAATTCTGGTCATGGATGTGCATCTCACAACAATACTGAGCCTTTCACGCCCACCTGCTATAATTGTCAGGGTTGAGGACATACCTCAAGACAATGTCCAAGTCCAAAATACAACAATCACAACGATTTTAACCCTAAACCAGCATCCAACTACACTTCATCTCCTACTTCACCCACCAACCGTGGATCGTTAACTCTGGAGCAACCCATCACTTGACTTCTGAATTGGAGAACCTTGGCATTTACTCTGAATACTCTGGCACTGACGAAGTGGCTCTCACTGTTGAAATGTCAAAATTTCAGATTCCCACATCGGTGGGTTAGCAATAGTTGGGGGGATTTCCCCCTATAAAAGAAGGCTTAATGTTTAGGATTTAAACACACCTCTCATTTGTCTTCTCATCTGTTTAAGGCATTTGTATCTTCTCTCTTTAGTATTATTTCACTTGTATTTTTGGAGTGAAATAAAATATTGGTTGTGTCCGAGGAGTAGGCAAAATTAGCCGAACCTCGTAAATTCTGGTGTTCCATTTATTGTTGTTTTATTGTCTTATTTATTATTTGGTGGCTGTCATAATTTTTGGTATAGTAGTTGTGACTTATTCACACTATATACATTTGGCTTCCGCAACAATTGGTATCAGAGCCAAGGTACTGTCTAAGTATGCTCTGTGGTTGCAGCATAGTCTGATCTTCCACATCAGAAAAGATTTATCTTGGTAACTGAGTTAAGCTTCTGTCTGAGTATGCTCTGTGGTTGCAGCTTAGTCTGATCTTCTACATCAGAAAGGAAATAATCTTGATTTGTGTCGTCAGCTATTAAATAATATTTGTATCAAATATGGGAGACAATAAACAAGAAGAATCTACATCAAGTGTCAACAACACGTCATCATTGGGATCTTCGCTTATGACAAGAATTGTGTCAAATGCGAAATTTGCGGTAGAAATATTTGACGGGTCCGGACATTTTGGGATGTGGCAAGGCGAGGTTCTAGATGTCCTTTTTCAACAAGGGCTAGATCTTGCTATTGAAGAAAAGAGACCAGATGCTATTGGAGAAGAAGATTGGAGAATTATCAATCGTGTTGCTTGCGGTACCATTCAATCCTACCTTGCTAGAGAGCAGAAATATCCATACACAAAGGAAACTTCTGCAAGTAAATTATGGAAAGCACTGGAGGATAAATTTTTGAAGAAAAACAGTCAAAATAAATTGTACATGAAGAAGAGACTGTTTCACTTCACCTATATTCCTGGTACCACGATGAATGAACATATCACCAGTTTCAATAAGTTGGTCACAGATTTGCAAAATATGGATACAACTTATGATGATGGTGACTTGGCCTTAACGTTGTTGGCGTCACTTCCTGATGAGTACGAGCACCTTGAAACTACTCTACTCCATGGAAATGACGAAGTTTCTCTCAGAGAAGTTTGTTCGGCTTTGTACAGCTATGAACAAAGAAAGCGAGAAAAACAGAAGGGCGGAGAAGGAGAAGCACTGTTTGTAAGGGGTCGTCCTCAAAATCAAACAAGGACAAAGAAGGGAAGATCCAAGTCAAGATCCAGACCCAGCAAAGATGAATGTGCCTTTTGTCGAGAAAAAGGGCACTGGAAGAAAGACTGTCCGAAGTTGAAGAATAAAGCCAAATATAATAATGGAAAGGCCATTATGGATTCAAATGTAGCTGATTGTGATGATTCAGACTTCTCATTAGTTACAACAGAGTCATCAACATCATCAGACATATGGTTGATGGACTCGGCTTGTAGCCATCATATGTGTCCCAACAGGGACTGGTTTGTGGAATTTCAAGAAGGAGAATATGGAGTCATCCACACAGCGGATAACAGCCCTCTTACCTCATATGGCATTGGTTCAATACGATTAAGGAACCATGATGGAATGATCAGAACATTAACAGATGTTCGATATGTACCGGATTTGAAGAAGAATCTCATCTCTGTAGGAGCCCTGGAATCAAAAGGGTTCAAAATCATTGCAGAAAATGGAGTGATGAGAGTATGCTCCGGTGCACTAGTGGTAATGAAGGCTAATCGGAAGAATAATAATATGTACCGCTATCGTGGCAATACAGTTATTGGGACAGCGACAGTGACATCCAGTGACGACAAAGAGGCAGAAGCAACCAAGCTATGGCACATGCGCTTGGGACATGCTAGAGGAAAATCCTTGAAAACTCTATCAGATCAAGGATTGTTAAAAGGAGTAAAGGCTTGCAACTTGGAATTTTGTGAGCATTGTGTTAAAGGGAAACAGACAAGGGTTAAATTTGGTACAACGATCCATAATACTAAAGGCATTTTGAATTATGTACACTCTGATGTTTGGGGTCCTTCCAAAACACCTTCATTGGGTGGGAAGCACTATTTTGTAACCTTTGTTGATGATTTTTCCCGAAGAGTATGGGTGTATACAATGAAGAGCAAAGATGAAGTGTTGAGAATTTTTTCTCAAATGGAAGACGATGGTGGAGAATCAAACAGGCAAGAGGATCAAGTGTATTCGCACAGACAATGGAGGTGAATACAAAAATGATCATTTCAATAAGGTCTGTGAAAATGATGGCATCGTCCGACACTTCACTGTTAGACATACACCACAACAAAATGGAGTGGCAGAACGTATGAACCAGACCTTGCTGGAGAAGGTACGGTGTATGTTGTCCAATGCTCGCTTGGGCAAAGAATTTTGGGCTGAGGCAATTACATATGCATGCCACCTCATTAATCGTCTACCATCTGCTGCTATTGATGGCAAGACACCATTTGAAAAATGGTATGGAAAACCTGTTGTAGATTATAACTCTTTGCACGTGTTTGGCTCAACTGCATATTATCATGTGACGGAGTCAAAATTGGATCCAAGGGCAAAGAAGGCTATTTTTATGGGAATTACTTCTGGAGTCAAAGGATATCGCTTATGGTGTCCTATGACAAAGAAAGTAATATTCAGCAGGGATGTTACCTTTGATGAATCTGCTATGGTAAATAAGGTAACAGAAGATACCAAACAAAATAAAGGTGCTTCTAAGCAGGTGGAGTTTGAGGGAAAATTTATTTTTCCTACACAAGAAGCAGAGGAGGAAACAAATGAAGATTATCCTCTGGAAGGAGAGCCAGTAGAGAAGATTTCAACTCAGGAACCTCAACAACAACTTGAATCAATAGCAACCAGCAGGCCAAAAAGAACAATAATGAAACCTGTTCGTCTCATAGAGACAGTTGCTTGTGCAACCTCAATTGTAGCTGATGATGTTCCTACCACTTATAAAGATGCTGTCCAAAGTTCAGAAGAAGATAAGTGGAGGATTGCCATGAATGATGAAATACAGTCCCTTCATCAGAATCATACATGGAGATTGGCCAATCTCCCGAAGGGAAAGAAAGCAATTGGGTGCAAATGGGTATTTGCAAAGAAAGAAGGATTTCCTAACCAAGTAGATGTTCGCTACAAAGCAAGATTGATGGCCAAAGGATATGCTCAAAAGGAGGGAATTGATTACAATGAAGTGTTTTCTCCAGTTGTAAAACATTCCTCCATTAGAATTATGTTGGCTTTGGTAGCACAATTGGATTTGGAACTAGTTCAGATGGATGTAAAAACTGCGTTTTTACATGGAAACTTGGAGGAGGAAATCTACATGACTCAGCCAGAAGGATTCAAAGTTGCTGGAAAAGAAAATATGGTATGCAAACTTGAAAAATCGTTGTACGGATTGAAACAATCTTCTAGACAATGGTACAAACGATTTGACGAGTATATGTTGCGGCAAGGGTACAAGAGAAGCAAATACGATCATTGTGTGTATTTGCGCAAGCTTAAAGATGGTTCCTTTGTATATCTTCTCCTATATGTTGATGATATGTTGATAGCTTCCAAGAATTCGGAAGAAATTGATAAGTTGAAGATTCAACTGAAGAAGGAGTTCGAGATGAAGGATCTGGGTGAGACAAAGAAAATTCTTGGCATGGAGATAATTAGAGATAGACGTTCAAAGAAACTCTGTTTATCTCAAAAGGAATATTTGAAGAGAGTACTTCAACGTTTTGGCATAGATGACAAGACTAAGCCAGTTAGTACTCCACTTGCTTCCCACTTTAAGCTAAGTACTATTATGTCGCCAATGGATGAAGCTGAACGAAAGTATATGTCAAAGGTACCATACGCAAATGCTATTGGTAGCTTGATGTATGCAATGGTTTGCACAAGGCCTGACATTTCACAAGCTGTTGGAGTTATTAGCAGATATATGCACAATCCAGGGAAGGAGCATTGGCAAGCTGTGAAGTGGATTATACGGTATATTCATAATACTGTAGATGTCGGGTTAGTTTTTGAGCAGGAAGACAATCAGTTTGTAGTTGGATATTGTGACTCAGATTTTGCGGGTGATCTGGACAAACGAAGATCAACTACTGGTTATGTGTTTACTTTTGCAAAGGCACCAGTTAGTTGGAAGTCTACTTTGCAGTCAACAGTTGCTTTGTCTACAACAGAGGCAGAGTACATGGCTATTACAGATGCTGTGAAAGAGGCAATTTGGCTTCAAGGATTGCTAAAGGAGCTTGGTGTTGAACAAAAAGGTATCACAATTTTTTGTGATAGTCAAAGTGCTATTCAATTAGCGAAGAACCAAGTTTATCATGCAAGGACGAAGCACATTGATGTTCGGTATCATTTCGTACGAGAAATCATAGAAGAAGGTGGAGTCACGGTGAAGAAAATTCATACTACAGAGAATCCTGGTGATATGCTGACAAAGGTGGTGACTGCGGTCAAGTTTCAACATTGTTTGGATTTGATCAACATTGTTGAACACTGAAGATTGAAGATGAAGACACAACCAAAATTTGTTATAGAGAGAAAATTGAAGACGTGGAATTTTTGTCAAGGTGGAGATTTGTTGAAATGTCAAAATTTCAGATTCCCACATCGGTGGGTTAGCAATAGTTGGGGGGATTTTCCCCCTATAAAAGAAGGCTTAATGTTTAGGATTTAAACACACCTCTCATTTGCCTTCTCATCTGTTTAAGGCATTTGTATCTTCTCTCTTTAGTATTATTTCACTTGTATTTTTGGAGTGAAATAAAATATTGGTTGTGTCCGAGGAGTAGGCAAAATTAGCCGAACCTCGTAAATTCTGGTGTTTCATTTATTGTTGTTTTATTGTCTTATTTATTATTTGGTGGTTGTCATAATTTTTGGTATAGTAGTTGTGACTTATTCACACTATATACATTTGGCTTCCGCAACACTCACCAATGGTAAAACCCTACTCATTTACTCGTGTTGGTTCGAATAATATTTCTCTCAATTCTCAAAATTTTCCCTTGGATAATATTCTTCATGTCCAAAATCCAACACAAATTTATTATCTGTCCGTCAGTTCACAATTTCTAACGATGTCTCTGTTGAACTTTTCCCAAATTTTTTTCTGATTAAGGACCTCAAAACGAAGTAGCCACTTCATTGGGGACACACTAAGGATGGGCTCTATCAATTGACTTCAGATCATGTTTCTCCAGTTTGTAATTCAGTTTCTTTGTCCACTTGGCATGCTAGATTAGGCCATGCTTGCTCATGAACTATTAATAAAGTTTTATCTTTGAATAAATTGTTTGCTTCTGCCAAGAGTACTTCATCTCTGTGTGAAACATGTTGTGCTAGCAAATCACACGAACTACCATTTCGTATTTCTAATTATAATGCCAAAGAACCATTAGAACTAATTTGTTCTGATCTATGGGGCCCTACTCCAATTCCTTCTTCTGATGGTTGCTTATATTATGTACTCTTATTTGATCACTATACCAAGTACACATGGATATATTTTCTTCGCCGCAAATCTGATGTGTTCAATGTTTTGTTAAATTCGGGCTTTAGTTGAAATTTTTTTGGAAAATCCATTAAACAATTTCAATCAGATTGGGGAGTGGAACACCAAGCACTACAACACTACTTAGCTGAAAATGCCATTGCACAAAGAAGCTCTTGCCCCCACACACCCGAACAAAATGGATGTGCTGAATGCAAACACCGCCACATCACTGAAACATGATGAGCTTACTTATACCATTCATCAGTACCACCAAAATATTGGGATCATGCCTTTGCCGCTGCAGTTTACACAATAAATCGCTTACCTATCCCAAAACTCAACCACAAATCACCTTACCAATTGATTTTTCGACGTGTCCCGAAATATAACTTTTTTCATATTTTTGGTTGTTGTTGTTATCCATGGCTTCGTCCTTACGCCAAAAATAAACCTGAACCTCGTTCTACCAAATGTGTGTTACTTGGATATAGTCTTCTTCATAAGGGTTATAAATGTTTGTTGTTATCTACCAATAAAATGTTTTACTCGCGCCATGTCTTATTTGATGAATAGGTGTTCCCATTTAAAGAAAGTGATGGGAGATCTTCAATTCTCGGTCCAACGCCAGCACCACTTTCTATTTTTTCTCTTGGACAACCTACCACATCATTACCCCACCAACCAGCACCCAATGACATCCCCTCTCCACAAATAACACCAACATAAGCATCACCAGAATCAACTAACCGTCATAGTTCACCTGCCAACAACATAATTGCAAATCCAATACCTCCCAGTGCACCCCAACCACCTTCTCCATTCACAATTGGCTCCATAATACTTCCAAACCAAGATACAAATGTTCAAAACAAGCACCACATGGTTACAAGGTCCCAAACTGGATACCGAAACCCAAAGTTCATCATACTACAATCCGCCGCTCTCACCACCACAACCACTTATCAAGAGACAGCAAAACACCAAATTTGGAATCAAGCAATGTTAGAGGAAATAGATGCCTTAATGGCCAATGGGACATGGGAATTGGTACTAAGATCACAAGCCACAAATGTAATAGGTTGCAAGTAGATTTAATGCATCAAGACCAAACCGGATGGCTCAGTTGATCGTTACAAGGCTAGACTCGTGGCTAAAGGTTTTCATCAAAGACCATGTATGGATTATGTTGAAACCTTTAGCCCCATCATCAAACCAGCCATGGTTTGTCTTATTTTATCTATTGCAGTAAACTCCAATTGGCCTATCCGCCAGCTTGATGTATCAAATGCATTCTTTCATGGGATACTTGAAGAACCAGTATGCATGGAGCAGCCCTAAGGCTTCGTTGATCGCACCAACCCACATCATGTGTGTTCATTAAAGAAGTCATTGTATGGTTTAAAATAAGCTCCACGGGCATGGTACTTTTGCCTCACAACAGCATTAGAAAATATTGGTTTTAAAGGATCTAAGGCTGACAACTCTCTTTTTATCTACTCCTCTGGAAAAAATATTGCTTACTGCCTTGTGTATGTTGATGATCTAATTTTGACAGGATCCACAGTTAGTCTTCTCCAAAAATCATTCAGCAACTTGGTTCAGCTGTTGCACTTAAAGATTTGGGTTCGCTCACATATTTTCTTGGAATAGAAGTGACGTGGCTAACAAATGGTCTTCAACTCTCCCAATCCAAGTATATCTCAGATCTCTTGAGACGTGTGAATATGCATGAAGCTACCCATGTGTCCACATCATCTTCTCCACAAACAATCATATCCAAGGATTCTTCCAATAACTTTGAAAATCCCACATTATTTCGTTAAGTGGTGGGAGCGCTTCAATACTTAGCCCTCACTCGACCTGCCATTACCATGGCAGCCAACAAGGCAGCTCAATTTATACACTCACCCTCCGTAAATCGTTGGCTAGCCGTGAAACGAATACTCAGGTACTTCAAAGGAACAATAGATCATGGTCCTATTCTCAAACCTTCAAGATCTCCAACTCTGTTTGCTTTTTCTGATGCGGATTGGGGTGGTGATAAAATATACCGAAAAAGTACCTCAGCTTATCTTGTCTTACATGGCACTAATGTCATCTCATGGTGTTCGAAGAAACGAAACACAATTGCTCGATCTAGCACAGATTTAGAGTACTGTGCCTTAGCATCAACAGCATCTGAAGTTTACTGGCTGCAATGACTTCTTAGAGAGCTCCAGCAACCCCTTCATACCATTCCAAGAATCTGGTGCGACAATGTGTCGGCCACATATCTAGCAGCCAATCCAGTGTTCCACGCCTGCTCAAAACACCTTGAACTGGATTTTCATTTTGTACGAGATCAAGTCAGAAAGAAACATCTTCAGGTGTCGTACATTCCCACAGCTGATCAGCTAGCTGACGTCCTAACAAAACCATTGTCCAAGCAACGGTTTCTTCATTTAAAGGCCAAACTGATGGTAGTTCCTCCCATCTGTTTGCAGGGGATTTGACTTTTTCCTTTTCTATTGTAATAATCCCTTAATTAGAGGGATTTGATTTTATTTATTCTTGGCAAATTATATGTTGTAATCTGTATATATTTGTCAATATCAATGAAAGGAATAGTGAATCAATTACTGTCAATTGCTAATCTCTTTAGATAATACTAACCTCATTTGTGATTTACGATATTCTATCTCATTTTTCCTTTTTAAATATTAAACTTTAGGCTTTGTTAATTTTAGATCTTTTGCCATAGAATATTGATGACGATTCCAGTAAGGTTTGCAGGATGTTGTTTCCTTTGTTTGACAACATGTAATTCCTTTTCATGAGAACTTCTATGCTTATCTCTTTGTTTTTTTCTTCTTTTTTTTTTTTTCCTATTTGAAAAAACATTTTTTATGTCGTTTAGGGGCTGTTTGGTTGGTGAGTGGAAGCATTGACTAGTTATGTTAGTATATGACATCAATCTGTGACGGTTAGGGGTTGTTTTGTTTGTGGGATAAGAAACTATAATTATAGAATATAATATGAGATTATTTTATTTGTGTTTGATCGAACTTTTAATTTCAAAATTAGTTATATTATAATTATGATATTATTTTATATGATCTTCAATGTAGCATAATAATATTGAAATTACTACTTTTAGGATAAAATATCAAAATAACCAAAATACCCTTCTCCATGATTCTTCTCCCCAAGTCCGTTAAAAATGTTTAAAATTAAAAATAAAAGTTTATCCCAATTTACTATAAAATCATACACATATTTATATTATCCCTTATATTTTATTTTTCCAATTAATCAAAATTCTAATAGTAAAAGTATATTCACTAAATAATTCTAACATTATTTAATCTTGTGAGTTGAGCTTAAATATTGGTTTGATGATTTAAAAGTATTGTCAATGAACCAAGTCTCTTGAATATATTTGATGTACAAACTAATAGAGCTGTAGATGTGTCAAGTATTTATCGAAAGAACCAGGTCCCTTAGAGTGCTTTGATCAAGAACTACAAATTGATTCCTAGCGCAAGTCGGATTCTTCGAAAGATTTATTTTGTGGTCTACAAGTACTGTATCAACTGAAGGATTCATGTGCAATACAGATTCGTTAATATTGTTACACTTGCATAAAGAAAAAGGTGTGTGGAGCTGGAGATAATTAAGGAAACCAAGTCCAAATTTTTTTAAGTTTTGGAGCTTAAATTGAAGAATTAGCCAACCTTACCCCTATAAAAGCTTTGCATTGCAGCTATTGAAGACTCATCATATTTTCACAGCTCTACTACAAAATCAATGATGACAAATAGCAATCAAAGCAAGACGCTGCAGGATTCGAGCTACTCAATTGAAAAATTTAATGATGAAGAATTTGTCTAGTTCTTTAGTTGTTTAAGCCTTGGTTCATTGTTCATTGATTGTAACCTATTTTGCTTTTGAGAAGTATAATCGTAGGCAAACAATTATGATAATTTATTTTGGAGTTCTAGGCTATAGTTTATTGTCTAGGAGAAATAGCTATAATTGAATTGATTGTAAGGGTTAAGGTACTAGAGTTTATAGTCCCTTGGTTATTGTGTTGTATCCTAAAAGCTACTCTTGTTGTTAGTGAAGTTTGAGAAAATCATACACGGGTAGGTCATATTTTACTCCCTTTGAGCAAGGAGGTTTTTCACGTGAAATCGCACGTATCTTTAAGTTTCTGCAGTTTACTTCGTGTTTGGTATAGAAATCTATAGGTTAAAGAACCAGATATTTTCACAAACAAAAATCGGACAAAGACACAATCTACCCTTCTAATGTCTAGGTGATCTGTAAAATAACGAATTCACATGTTATAACCCAGTCATTCTCATAACTTGTTAACCAACCAAACATTTTTGTTATGCTAAGCCCACAAGTCTTTGAAATTATTCCCCAAAAAAATAAGAAACTATAAATAAAAGAATTCATGATTTTTTGAGATGGATGATGTCGTTGATTAAAAAGAAAATGCTTCAATATTTCAAAAATCATAAAACCAATTGTATCTCATTAATCCTCCTATCTTAATGATATTTTCACTACTAGGAATCCGGGAAAAAACGACCAAAATTTGGCGACCAAAATTGGCCTGTCAAGAAAAACGACCAAAATTGGTCGCTAAATTGAGAAAATAATTAAATAATTATTCTAAAAACATTACCGACCAACGTTGGTCGCTTTTTGGTCGATAATGTGGTCAAAATGTTGACCGGACTGGTCAGACTTGCTTGGTCAAAGAAATACTGAAATTAGCGACCAAAGTAAAGTGGGACCCACCTATAAAATTTTAATAATTATATTATTATTTAAAATAAATTATAAAATATAAATAAATATAATTTAAAATTAGCGACCAAAGTTGGTCGCTTACGAAAGGGGAAGCAGATAGAGGCCAACTTTGGTCGCTAATCTGGGACCCAGTTGTAAAATTTTAATAATTATATTATTATTTTAAAAAATTATAAAATATAAATAAATATAATTCAAAGTTAGCGACCAAAGTTGGTCGGTTATGAAAGGGAAAGCAAGTAGCGATCAACGTTGGTCGCAATTTTTTAATTATGGATAATTAGCGATCAACGTTGGTCGCTATTTTTTAATTCTGAATAATTAGCGACCAAAGTTGGTCTCTTTTCAGGTCAACATTGGTCAAAATTAAAAATCACTTTTGTATTTACTATCTAAATAATATAAATGTAATCCGTGAATACTTTTGTAATATAAGGGATGAATACACTAAAATATACTCTAACATGCTATATATGTAGTTAAAATAGTACAACGAAGCGTGTTATATATATATATATATATATATATATATATATATATATATATATATATATATATATGTAGGTGGAGACGTTTTGTTTTTAATATTCAATGATGCATATGAGTAGGTTATAAGTCGATGAATCAATTTACACACAGATATACTTGATGAAAAATTATATATACTAATTAGGATCTTAACAAGTCTATCAATCCCTAAAAGAACCCGACCATATACAACTAATCTTCAAAAAATAATCTTTGCATAACTAATCCATATATAACTAATATATGCATAACTAATCCCTGTATTATTTATTCTTGCATAACTAATACATACATAACTAATACATGAATAACTAATACCTGCATAAATCTAACCGGCAACCAAAGGACCCTCTGTGTGCAAATCAAAGTTTCTAGTTTTGACAAATCAAAGTGTCTTGACCGCTTTTAAATTATATTATATACTATTTAAAGAAATGTACGCATACATTATTTTTGACAAGAAAAGACTACTGGTCAGAGAAAAAGTCTCACTACTTGCATTCAATCTGTAGCCTTTTCTTTTCAAAATTAATGTGTTGTCTTTTATTTAAAAGTAGTCTTGGGATTAACAAAAACTTCCTGAAGAAGTCTTGAAAGTACCTGTATGTGTTAGTACTATGCAAGATAAGTGTCAATGAACAAGAAAAGAAGATACAATTGCTCTCGAGGTTCTTTTAGGGATTGATAGACTTGTTGTCACGATCCTAAACCCGGACCCGGTCGTGATGGTGCCTCTCGTGAAGATAAGGCTAGCTAACTATTCTCAATTCAATGTTAAACAGTTAAACAACAAGAAAACCGTCTAAAACATGGTTTAATAATAATAAGTAGTAGATAATATGATAAATATGCAGAAGAACAACCCAACATATCCCAAAACCGGGGTGTCACTAGTCATGAGCATCTATAAAACCTAATACAAGTCTGAAAAATCCATAAACTATTACAAATGTCTGATAAGAAATGGAAATGATAAAGAGGGAGAAACACGGGAATGCGGACGTCAAGCAGCTACCTCGTGAACTCCGAATGTCCGCCGGAAGCTCTCAACTCGCATTGGCAGGATCAATAACGCCTGAATCTGCACACAGGGGTGCAAGGAGTAAAATGAGTACTCCAACTCAATGATTAACAAATGTAAATAAGGACTGAAAGCAAGAAATCACGTAAGGCACAAAGCATTCTATAATGAAGCAGTAAAATGATTCAAACAGTAAACCAGAGAAAGATAGATAAAATTCTGTAACTCAAACATAGTTTCATGAAAAGCCTTTTTCAATAATTAAGCAGGTAATTGACAGTCAATTATGAAAAGTAAACACATAAAAGCTCGCCCCTCGGGCACAATATCAATAAATCCGCCCCTCAGGCAACATCTCAGAGCAGTACCAGCCTCTCGGGCAATCACATAGAACAATACCAGCCCCTCGGGCTAAATCTCACATCATAATGGGTACCCGCGCTCACTGGGGGTGTACAGACTCTGGAGGGGCCCCCTTACGGCCCAAGCACAATATCAAGCCACCTCGTGGCATACATATCTCAGGCCCTCGGCCTCACAATCGGTATCAAATATTTCCTCACAACATAGGCCCTCGACCTTACTCAGTCAAAATCCTTACAAGCCACTCGGGCAATAGTAAAACATGTGTTTCTGAGCCAAACATTATTTAAAATATCATTAAAGTATTAAAATTGAGTAAATATGGCTGAGTATGAAAAATAGTGGAAAATAACATGACTGAGTTCAAGTATAAAGTCAACAGTGAGGAAATACCAATAAAAATCCTCGAAGGGTTCAAATAGGTGGCACAAGGCCCAAATATGGTATTCCGCTCAAATCATGATGATAGCAAATAGGTTTCAGTCAAATATGTGGTAAAATAGTCATTCGGGACGAACTAAGTCACAATCCCCAACAGTGCACGACCCCACGCTTGTCATCAAGCGTGTGCCTCACCTTAATATAGCACTACAGTGTACAAATGAGTTTCAAACCCTCAGAACATCATTTGCAATCATTACTCACCTCGAACCGGTCAAATCTCTAACTCGCGAAGCCTTTGCCCCTAGAATCGGCCTCCACTCGCGTCGAATCTATATAAAATCAGAACGAGGACATCAAAATAGGCTAAGGGAACGAAGCCCAAGTGAAAATAATCAAAATACTATACAAATCCCGAAATTACCAAAACGCTTCTCTAAGGAAGAGAAGTTTGGAGAAATTTGCTGCCTATAAAGTGCACATATCACGTTCATGCAGAGTTCATCATCCTTCTCTTCTAAGAAAATTTTTTTACCTTTAATTCTTTTGATTAGCATTTCCATACTTTTGTCACTCAAATCATTGTCTGAATCCGAAGAAATATCACCAATCCCATTAAGCTTGTACGGATCAGACTTGGAAGAAAGTTGAGAATAAAACTTCCTTTCGTCTTTGTCATCACAGAGTCTTATGATCCCCGTTTTATGTGAACTGCCATGAGAAACGGACAACTTTCCATTACCATCAACCTTGTCACTCTCAATTAAACTTCTTTTCCTCTTGGAAAATGAAGTAGAGAATTCCTCTATAACCTCTTCTTTTATCTGCTTAGGAAATGTTAAATTCCTACCTACACCATCACTGTTTGAAACACATGCCATCGCCTTCTCATCATCATTGTCGCTAATGAGAACAACAATTGATCAAAGACACACCCTGTCAGGTACTGTATCCAAATTATTCTCTATATCCAAGTTCATCCCGAGTAATAGTACTACGAGGATAATCACTAAAGCCACTAGACAGCTTTATGATGCCAATGAAGCAAGATGAGCTATTCAATGAGACTCGTATTGTAAAGAAGGAGAAAGAGACTGATCCAGAAAGGTGGGTCGAGGGCCGAGCCTCGACTATATATGTAAGTTTTTTACTTTTCATTGAGTATTTTGATTTACTTTTATATAAATTTTGAAATACTAATTCAATATAATTTTTCATATAGGGTCGCTTCACAGCTGACGTGGAGGAATTCATGCGCAGTCAGCCACCTAATGAGTCGGGCGAGGCAATCTAACTTTCGGACGAGGATGCTGAAAGAACACTCCGTGAGTACTTTATATACTTTGAACTAGACAATAGAACCAGTTTTCGAATGGTCTTGTAATAAGCGTTAACTTAGTTTTGTTAGCTTAATGTGTTAGTTCTATTGAACTTTATACTTTGTTGCTTTTAATTGTTATTATTATTATTGTTGTTGTTGTTGTTGTTGTTGTTGTTGTTGTTGTTGTTGTTGTTGTTGTTGTTGTTGTTGTTGTTGTTGTTGTTGTTGTTGTTGTTGTTGTTGTTGTTGTTGTTGTTGTTGTTGTTGTGTTGTTGCTTGTAATAGGGAATTTGGTATGCTGGCAGGTGGTGTAGCTGCCAAAACAGGCAATTTCTGCCAAAATTATAACCAGAAAAGCGACCAACTTTGGTCACTTTTCTATTTAAAAAAATATTTTCTGGGCAATAGCGACCAAGGTTGGTCGCTAATTAACCCAGATTTCCTAAAAAGAGACCAACTTTGGTCGCTATTCTATTAAAAAAAATTCTGGAAAATAGCGACCAATTTTGGTCGCTTATGTTTAAAAAATAATTAAATTCTTGAAATTAGCGACCACTTTTGGTCACTTATGTTTAAAAAAAAATTAAAAAAATTAAAAAAACGACCAACTTTGATCGCTATTTTCCAGATTTTAATAATATTTGGTTTACAGACCAAAGTTGGCCGCTATATTTTGATTAATAATAAATAAATAAATAACGTAATTTAAAGACCAACTTTGGTCGCTAAATTTATATTATGAAAATATTAAAGCGACCAAAGTTGGTCGGTATATTATGTACCCAGAATATTTGGTCCTTTTATCTTAGAGATCAAAGTTGATCGCTAATTCGCGACCAACTTTGGTCTCTAAGGTAAAAGGACTAGCAAAATAGCGACCAAGCAAGTTTGGACACTTTTTGACCCGTAAGCGACCAACTTTGGTCGTTTTTTTCCGGATTTCTAGTAGTGATAATTTTATGATGAAATGAACTCTATTTAATTATTAAGGCAGCTAGAACTAATCACATAAGTATTTCAAAACTATGTGAGATTTTCCAAAAATTAGAAACAGCTTCAGAACATTCAAATTTATGAGAAGATCTTTTCTTATCAAACGAATTCCAAACGGAGATCTATGTATAACTTTATTTATTAAAAGCCTTTTATATAACATGAGTTCCGATTTTTAAACCAACTTGAAAACTAAATTTAACTTAAAGATTAGATCTGATGTAATTATTATCTCTACAACTCAAATTTTTACGACAAGGTCTACTTAGTACGAGCAATTCTTGCATCTCCTATATTTTTATGAGGTCTTTTTTTTAAAAAAATTATATTAGTTTACTGCTAAAGCTCTTTAAAGTCAAATATATTATAAATAGAAGTCCCGATAAAATTTACTAACCTGATTCTTCAATCGATGATCTATTTCTCCCTCTCAATGACAAACGCTCATGCTTTGATTTGAAAGTCTTAGCCAGTAATGAATTTTCAAGAAACTTTTGAGATGACTTAGTCACAGATGAGAGCGATAACTATAAAACTAGAGGAAAATCTGGTGACAATATATTCGGATTACTTATCATTAATGAGCTTTCCACTAAAGCGAAAAATAATAAAAAATAATGCAAATGGGTACATTCAAACTTCTCAATAACAGTCATCATCTATAATACCATTTCACTATAATAGTTAAATTTTCTATAAAATCGATATATTATATTATATTTTACGTCTCTATAACACTTTTTTACCTATTACAACAAAACTTTCACTATACTGATACACTCTTTATAAAATTACTTTTCTGCCAGGCTTACTTAAACATTTATAAATATATATATATATATATATATATATTAAATCTTGTAAGTTAAAAGATAAAATTGAATACTTTTTGTATTTTATCATTTTATCACACATTCCACCTTACTTCTTGAGGTTTTAAATTTAAACAATTTATTATCTTTTATAAAATAAATTTTGAAAAGAATAATTTTTTGTATAATCTATGTCCCTAACAAGCAAATAAAATCTATATACAAAATATTATTATAGATGTATAAAATCCAATTGCTAACAAACAAGCAAAAAGGTTCGGACAAACGAAATTATTATACAAAAATTTTGGTTGTATAAATGTGCTCTTAAAACCGGAAAAGCTTAAATCCAAATCCGTGTAATAATTAATAAATATTAATAGACCAACAGTTTTTACCTAAATCTTACGTACCCCATTATTAGTATTATATCTTCTATTTTCCCATCAGATAAGTGAAGCGATGTACTATACCGATCTTTCAATTAAATGCAACCTTATGAACCTCGTGTGTATATATTATATAGTATAAATGTAGGTTTCAGTTATTTATATTTATGTTAAAACAATATAATAATAGTTGGAAATCAAGTGTTAGTCTGTTTCGCCGAGTTTCTGCTTAGCCAAAGGTGTTTTTTGTTGTCAAAAGTGTTCTTTTTAAAGTTAAAATGTTTGGCCAAATTTTAAGAAGGAAAGAAAAGTATTTTTAAGTATAAGCACAAGCAATTTTAGTTGGAATTTGTAGTGACCCGACCGTTCGTTTTGGGCTCTAACGCGTCGTTTAGCGGTTTGAGGTCCTGAGTAGCTTCACTTCAGATATTATGACTTGCATGTGTGGTCGGAATTGAATTTCAAGAAGTTCGAAATTGATTCGGAAAGAAAATTCTCATTTCGGAAGCTTTAAGTTGGAAGAATTGACTAAAGTGTGATTTTTGAGTAAACGACCCCAGAATCGGGATTTGAAAGTTCCAACAGGTTCGTATGATGATTTTGGACTTGGGTGTATGTCTGGATCGGACTTTGGATGACTCGGGAGCGTTTTGGCGCCTATTGTGGAAGTTAGCATTTTGGAAGAATTTCATAAACTTGGGTTGAAGTGCATTTCAATGCTATCAATGTCCGTCTGGGATTCCGAGTCTGGGAATAGCTCCGTATGATGATTCTGGTGTTGGGAGCGCTTCCAAAAGTGGATTCGGAGGTCCGTAGGTCATTTCGGAGTCATTTGGCGAAAGTTATAAATTTGAAGATTTTTGAGAAGTTTGACCGGGAGTAAACTTTTTGATATCGGGATCGGATTCCGATTTTGGAAGTTGGAATAGGTCCGTAATATCGCATGTGACTTGTATGCAAAATTTGATGTCAATCGGACGTGATTTGATAGGTTTCGACATCGAATGTAGAAATTAGAATTTCTTAGTTTCATTAGACTCGAATTGGGGTGTGATTCGTGTTTTTAGCATTTTCTGTCCAATTGTATTCCGGACAGTTATCATATTGTACTTTATTTCCTAGAAATTGCTCATGCACTCGTGACGCAGGGTTCTGGGATGATTATGGGGTATTTTGTATTAATTTATAAATATTTTTATTTATTTTGTAATGATTATCTTTTACTAGTAAAATTGAAGG
The DNA here is from genome assembly GCF_000715075.1 of Nicotiana tabacum. NCBI lineage: Eukaryota > Viridiplantae > Streptophyta > Magnoliopsida > Solanales > Solanaceae > Nicotiana > Nicotiana tabacum. The sequence goes on from NC_134085.1 coordinate 75,044,260, forward strand.
AAAATCACAGTTTTCAAAATTATTAAAGCGAGAATTTAATTAAGTATTTGTGGTTAGCTTGCCTGACAGTGGCGTCCGGCGCCATTACCCCCCTTAGTGGATTTTGGGTTGTGACGACATGGTATCAGAGCACTAGGTTCCCTTAGGCCTCTCGAGTCATGAGCGAGTTTAGTAGAGTCTTGCGGATCGGTACGGAGACGTCTGTACTTACCTTCGAGCGGCTACAAGGCTGTTAGGAGCACTTCCCTTCTTGATTCTTCATCGTGCAGTTTGATTCCTTTGAGGCTTACGCCTTCATTTCCTTCCCATTCAATCTTATGCGATGTGAAGTGATGGTTCTAAATCGGGAATCGAGGAACTGTAATGGTACTGCAAATGTGGTGCGTGATGTTTCCTCTTGCGTATTTGACTGGGCAGCGAAGGATGAGGAAGAGCATGTGGGAAGTGTCTTGGTGCGTGATATTTCCTCAGTGTCTTGAGCACTGGATCAGGATGGGTTATTGATGTCGTAGTGATTGTACCCCGTGCAGCGACATTGGAAGATGTCGTCGTGTAATTTCCACATGTGAGTTATCTCCTGTGAGCAGGTCAGCGGTCACATGGTTGGCGAAGCTCCTGCGGAGGATTTTACTGACTATCTAGTAAGAGGTCGAATATGCGAATGTTGCTAGAGATTCAAAGTGTTCATGAAACACTAATGGAAGGATTTCGAGGAATCTGTGGTTTGATTGCGCCAAGGTCATGTCAATAAGAGATAAAGAATCTTGTGGGTTCCAGAGTTATGTAATAGTGGCTTCAAGCTAAGTGGGAGAGTCCTATCGCCTACGATTGGGTTGCATGGTTATCTACTTGTGAGGTTCGAATTATCAGCGTATTGGTGAGTTATTACAGCTAAGGAAAAAGAACATGAGTGGTAATTTGAGCAAAGGAATTGATAAATGTGTGCTATAGTTGGCCTTAAGCTTTGGGAAGATTCAGGATTTATGCTTCGTATAGGGGTGATTTACAAAGGAAGTGATTCAGTCGAGTGCTTCATTGAGATGGGTGTTCATATGCCAGCGGAGCCTTGAAGTTGATTATATTCGGGACTAAGCCATAATGGGTGACTCTCAACAACGGTCCTAGTGAATTCAAAAGTTAAAAATGTGGTGCCTAAGGATTCAAGTCCGGAGTATGGTTAAGAATCGAACTTTTGTAGAAGATTATGATAAGAGGCTCGGAATGTTCTATGATATTTTCAACTTGCAGTATAGCATTGGGAGGAAAATGAGAAAAAGACTTCGGATTCGTAGAGAAATTATCAGAATGGGTGTATCAGTTGAAGATGTGAATGTGCATGCAAGGAGGGTATGAAACAGTTCATGGGTTTGGAGACAATGTGGTCTCATGGAATGGGGTCACTCAAGATGAGTGCGGATCTAGGTTGGTGATGTAAGGAATGGAGCTATTATTATCTCTAAGGCAAGTTAAGGATGAATTAGAAGAAGTTAGATTGGTTAGCCATGGTGGAATTGGCGTAATGGTGGCGGTGATCAGTTCCTTCAGAGTGATTAAGTTATGCAAGTGATTTGTGGTACGTGCGAGGCTTGACAGCCACCGTAATTGATTTTATTTGGAAGTATTTAAGTATTATGGCCTTGTTATGTATAGGCGGATCCCGAAAGAATTGTGGTGGTTTAGATCACTACTTGAGCATTTGAATGTTCTACGGTTTTGAGAATTCACTCGCGTGTTGCTATGGTTCTCTTGGAATGAGTTAAGTAAAAAGTTTCTATGTGATGAAGTGTTTACCCTAATAGTGGTTCAGGAGTTATGATGAAATTCTTGTACTATCGCATATTGGGTTGTTTGGCGCAGTGAGCGGTATAAAATTTGAAAGTGAGGATCAAGGTTGCGGTTCGGTGTTTGACGAGGATGTCACGAGCTCGGATGAGCAGGACGGGGATTTGGATATTTGGAGTAAGCTGGTATTGTCTTCAGTGTCACCTGAGATCGACATTTTGTGTCAGAGGTTTTGCATCTTGGCTACAGATTCTTTATATGCTTTACAACATTAGTGTGACCGGTGGTATGGACGTGTAGACTAGTTATCTAGTGCGGAAGGTTGTGGGAGCGTACCTCACGGGAAGATTGTATAAGTGTGACATGTAGTCACTTGATTGATTAAAGATTTAAACCAAGTGTGAAGATTGTTGTAGTATCACTAATTTGAGAATTATGCCTAGAAGGCACTCGGTTTATTGGTCTGTGGACTGTGGAGGTTTGCTCCGAATATGAGGGTTGTTCTTGTGAGTCATGGGAAAAAAAGGGTTATATGGACCCTTGAAAGGTTATTAGCCTTGTACGGTGCGATCAGAATCGGTTCGAGGTCGATGGGTAGATTTAAATATAAATATGGGCTCTATATTAGGCCAGATATGTTCATTTCAGCATAGCACTCCTTATGGAGGAGTATTCGGACGTCGGATGTTATCTCGTCGTCGGCTATTTCATGTCATACCATAGTGTATCGTGTGAGTTGTGAAACGGCTTGATAATTCTCCTATGTGTTGAGGTTCTGCGTACCGATGGTGTTATGTGAGCAGGATGGCTCTTGAGATTCAAATCATATATCGCACCCCAGTTGTGCTTGAGTTTTGTAGCGTATGGCGCTATCTGTCTCCCCAGGGATGGTATTATGCACTTAGCGTGCTTGTGGCCGATATTCGGTATTTTGTAGTAATGAGCACTCTAGATCAGTATGTATCTCCTTATCTAGATTTTATGTGTGGATCAGGTGGCACGTCGCCACAGGTATATTCATGGGATCGGGTTGCACGCCGCAACAATGTGATGTTGAGTACAGTCCCCTACATTCTATTTTTGTATTTTGTTTCATATTTTTTCTGAGGGAGGTTTATAACACCTTTTCGGTTGTCTAATTAGTTGTGTGAGTTGAGTAGTCCCTTCTAGAGTTCGTCTTCCTTATGTTTCACGTTCAAGTCTGTAGCCTATTGGCACATTGTGGCATCATCTGAGACTTTTGGTCATGTCTGGGGTGGCTTGTCACCTGAGCAGCTCGTACTGGGTGAGACGAGATTGTTGGATCTAGGATCAATGCGATCGGATTATATGAAACATATTAAAGATCAAATACCATTATTTGGTTTGGAATGAGGTAATGGTTCTTGTCAGGAGTATAGACTCAATGAGTTGTCGACTCGGCAGTTGGTTACGAATTTCTACACATCTCTTCCGTTGTGGCGGCATTGCGAGAGTTGGAACAGGACTTATATATGTCATGGGGTGCATTGTGAGCATCAGATTCAAGAAATGTCGGCTATTATGATCAGAGAGTGTTATTATGGTCTTGTGAATGATGTGGTGCATGGTGTGAATTCAGCAAGGGTGTGCAGTCATGTTCTGGTACAGCGAGTGGTGATTGATACGGCATTAACATGTTGGAAATAGGCCTGGCAGAGAATTCCGGATGTTGGAACTGGGCTCTAAGGCTTATTTGCCTAAATGAAAGAAGATATCTTCAGATTTGATCGAGCTAATGTGCTCCACTGAGTTGTGGTAGCACAGGTAGGTGCATAAGGTGTTTAACTGTGATTTCAGACAACTCCAGCGCAGTTCTCAGCATGTTTGAGGACGAACGTATGTTTAAGTGAGAGAGAATGTAACGATCCGACCGGTCGTTTTGAGCTCTAGCGCATCGTTTAGCAGTTTGAGGCCCTGAGTAGCTTCACTTCAGGTATTATGACTTGCATGTGTGGTCGGAATTGAATTTCGAGAAGTTCAGAGTTGATTCGGAAAGAAAATTCTCATTTCGGAAGCTTTTAGTTGGAAGAATTGACTAAAGTATGATTTTTGAGTAAACAACCTCAGAATCGGTATTTGAAGGTTCCAACAAGTTCGTATAATGATTTTGGACTTGGGCGTATGTCCGAATCGAATTTTGGATGACTCGGGAGCGTTTTGGCGCCTATTGTGGAAGTTCGCATTTTGGAAGAATTTCATAAATTTGGGTTGAAGTTCATTTCAATGTTATCAATGTCCGTTTGGGATTCCGAGTCTGGGAATAGCTCCGTATGGTGATTTTGGTGTTGGGAGCGCATCTAGAAGTGGATTCAGAGGTCCGTAGGTCATTTCGGGGTCATTTGGCGAAAGTTATAAATTTGAAGGTTTTTGAGAAGTTTGACTGGGAGTGGACTTTTTGATATCGGGGTCGTATTCTGATTTTGGAAGTTGGAGTAGGTCCGTAATGTCGAATGTGACTTATGTGCAAAATTTGATGTCAATCAGACGTGATTTGATAGGTTTCGGCATCGAATGTAGAAATTAGTATTTCTTAGTTTCATTAGACTCGAATTGGGGTGTAATTCGTGTTTTTAGCATTGTTTGATATGATTTGAGGCCTTGACTAAGTCCGTGATACGTTTTGAGACTTGTTGGTATGTTCGGACGAGGTCCCGAGGGGCTCTGGGGAGTTTCGGGGTGGTTTCGGACCATTTCTAGGCCATTTTTAACTGTTGGTTTTTGGCTACAGCAGTATGCTACGCGATCTCGGGGAATTGGTCGCGATCGCGATGAGTAAAGTGGGAGAAAATGGCCAATGATTCGCGATCGCGGAAGGCCTTTCACGTTCGCGTAGAGGAAAGGTTCTGCTACACTGACCCGACTTTGAAAGCTTGTATCTCGCAATCTATAAAGAATTTGGAGATGATCCAAATGTATCCCTTTGTGTCTAGTTTTCAGAAAATTAAATCATTTGGCATTTGAAGTTGTGTACAAAGGTTATGAGTGGTACACTACAGCCTATCCGGGAAGAGTTTAGATGAAGAAGAAATTTGTGTTGCACAGGGCTGAATTTAGAAGCTTATATCTTGTAATATATAAGGAAATGGGAGATGATCAAAGCATGAAAGTTGTAGTCCTTGAAGTCTAGTTTTCAAAAAGTTAAACCATTTGCAATTTGGAGTTTTGTAGAAAAAGTTATGGTCATTATACTAGAGACTGTCTGGAAGAGCTGGGCATTTGTTCTTCGCGATCGCGAAGGGCAAATTTTGGGCTGAGAAATATTGTGCTTCACGATTGCGAGGAATTTTCCGCGATCGCAAAGAGTAAATACCTGGGCAGAAGCTATATTTCGAGGTTTCGGCCATTTTTAACATATTTGGAGCTATGGAGCTCGGATTGAAGCGATTTTTTAGGCGATTTTCACCATATGGATTGGGGTAAGTGTTATATATATGAAAGTAATTATACTTCATGATTCTATGGTTATATTCATCATTTATTTCGAATTTAAATGGAAGAAATCAAGATTTTTGCAAAACCTTTTAAGAACGAAAATTCAAGATTTGGAGGTCAAGTTGTTATCGGAATTTGATAAAATTAGTATGGTTGAACTCGTATCGGAATGAGTTGTCGGATTTTGTGAGTTTTTTCGGAATCCGGGCATGTGGGTCCGAGGGCGATTTTGTCAACTTTTCGAACGGAGTTAGGAATTTATCTAAATTGAATTGTTGTAAGTATTAGAGCATATATTTATGAATTTTCTCATTTATTGGCTAGTTTTGGAGCGTTGTGCATCAATTTGAGTCGTCGGAAGGGCTTGGAAGCCGGTTTTGGAACTTTGGAGCGAGGTGAGTCTCCTTTCTAACCTTGTAAGAGGGAATTGTCCCTATAGGTGAATTATTTGGATATGTGCTTCTATGTGTGGGGGCTACGTACGCACGAAGTGACGAGAGTCCGTGCGTAGCTACTATTATGCTTAAGTCTGGATAGTCTAGGACCCAAAAACATGCTTTACTTGTAATAATTGTAACCTTATTGACAGTTTAAATTGCTTTAGTTGCATCGAATTGGTAAATGATTTTCTAAAAGAGTTGAACTTCGTTCTCTCGACTTGTAAAAGAGAAATTGAAACTTCCTTGAATAATTGTCTCCCTGATGAAGTTTTGATTGCCTGTTTGAATGTGTGTTTCTATGTGTACATGCATCGTATGTATGATTTGCAAGGGGGATGAATGTTCATTTATGTTTGACCGCGTCGCATGTATGATTCGCGAGCGGGGTAATAGATGCATCTATGGTTTGCGTCATTCGACCCTCTGGCAGTGCACAGTTTAAATATTTGTTGGATCGGTCGTACGACCTCGGCATAATTTGCGCATGCTTGTATTGCTTGCCTTGAGATTTATAGATGTTGATATTTTTGTTCTTCCTGGCTTGAGATAAATGTATAAATGATGAAAATGAATTTGGAAATTTCCTATTAATAAAAGAGTTGCTTACTTGCTTCATGCTATTGAGTTACACCCATCTTTATGAAAATCCTCGATTTACTATATTATTCGTATATTATTATTGAACCACTAGTAAGTGTCGAAGTTGACCTCTTGTCTCTACTTCTTCGAGATTAGACGGGATACTCACTGGATACACGTTGTTTTCGTACTCATGATATACTTGTTGTGCATTTTTGTTGCACAGGTACATGTACGTCTAGTGGCCTCGTTGGGCGTAGCGGCATGGTTGACACGGAGACTTACGTGAGCTGCATCTCTCGAGACGACCCGCAGCCAACAGAGTCTCTTTCAGAGTATAGTAGTTCTTTTCTGTCCAATAACAGTTATCGTATTGTACTTTATTTCCTAAAAATTGCTCATGCACTCCTGACACCGGGTTCTGGGATGATTATGGGGTGTTTTGTATTAATTTCTTAAAAAAATATTTATTTTGTAATGATTATCTTTTACTAGTAAAATTGAAGGAAAATCATAATTTTCAAAATTATAAAAACGAAAATTTAATTAAGTATTTATGATTGGCTTGCCTGACAGCGGTGTCCGGCGCCATCACGACCCTTAGTAAATTTTGGGTCGTGACAGAATTCATGGATTGAAATATGGTATTAATTAGAGTAGTTGATGGTGGCTATGTCTTTGTATTTGGGCTAGGTCCATTTTGTATTTATTTTCTCCAACTGTAATAGTTTTTTAGTGCATGGATTTGGTTTTTATTTTTCAGGTCATATAAGTGACTTGACCCATATATAAAATAATGTACAGAAAATATTCTTTCATTCATTGAGTAATAGAACATAGATCCTCTACTCTCTCTCTCTCTCTCTCTCTCTCTCTCTCTCTCGTCTGAGGAACCCTAGTTCCTTTCTTTACATTTTGGTTCAATCCTCGAATTGTAACATGATATCAGAGCCATGGTGTATCAAAACTGGTGCTTAGGGTTCATCTGGTGTTATCCGTAATGATTTTTATTGATTTTGCTTTGTTTTTGGTGTGTTCTTTGGACATTGCAACCTAGGGTTTCGGCGACTGAGTCTGTTGAGAAAAGGATTTTTTTTTTTTTACAAATTGAGGCTTTGATTTCCTTCATTTGGCTTGTATCTCTACATTTGGGGTACTGTCCTTTCTTTGTCTTCTATCAAGGTCGTCCCCTTCCGGTAGCGAATGGTGTTCTTGGTAACATCATTTTATTTTTTTGCTCTTCAATCATTCGTTGTTGTTCTATATTTTGCATGTGTATTGCTGTATTGAAAATCCTAGACCCTAAGCTCATATTTCACAGTTGTTAGCCATTTGTACCCGTGTGTATTAGTTTTGTTCGTTGTTACCATGACAAATGGTTCTAAGAGCCCAATTGATAGTGTAGGAACTTCCTCATGCACTATGTTTCATCCGGATGACTATACTCATCCATGTCACCTAATCTAGGTCCACCCGTATGATCTTTTGGGTGCTTCGCTTGTCTATGCGCCCTTTGATTTCTCTTATTATTCTAGTAGCCTTGTCCATCCGAAATAAATTGGATTTTATCAACGGTTCCTCTATCTAGCGGGCCTGTTGGTTCTCCTTTGGCAAGACAATGGAAGAGGCGCAATGATCTCGTCATGTCTTGGTTGACGAATTCCCTTACAAAAGAAATCTTTGGTAATGTTGAGTACTCTGAGTTAGCAAGGATATTTGGAACGAATTTGAGGAGAGATATGGGAAGGCTGGTGGTGCTAGGTTGTTTGAACTTAAGAAGGAGTTGGCACACATATCTCAAGGGTCACTAGATATAGCTTCTTATTTCAATACAATAAATAACTTTGGGATGAAATATTTTTTATTTTTGTCAATCATTTATCTATCTGCACTTGTGGGGGTAATAAAAAGGCTAAGGAGAAGCACATAGTTTATCAATTCCTCATGGGTCTCAGTAATACTTATCTCCAACTGAGGAGTAATATCATTATGATGAAGTCTCTACCTTCCATGAACATTGTGTACAACATTCTTTTGGCTGATAAAAAGTAGAGACAACTGTCTTCTGCATCTCAGTTCACCAACAACTCTGCCTCTTTCAATGTTGGGGTATCCAAGCAGGGTTTTCCATCCAGAGTTAATTTTGAGTCTCCAATGTCACAAATCTTTCCATCTAAGTTCAACTCTAAGTCTCAAAGGTCATTTATAATATGCAAGTATTGTAAGAAGCGAGGGTATATCATTGATAAATGCTACAAATTACATGGTTTTCCTCCAAATTTCAAGTTCACTAACGGAGCTGCTCCTAGGAAGGCAGTTGCACATGTTGAACTTGATCATTCTAGTGATATTGGGACTTTTGATGGGCCTGCTACACATTCTGATTCTGAACAAGTTTTTGCAGTCCCTGGTTTAACTAAAGATCAATACTCTTAACTAATGGTATTGTTGCATCAGTCTCACCTTTCTGCTTCATCTTTTCTCCTAACCACTTAGCATCTGCTAATTTTGCTGGTAAGTTTCTTCCTAAGAATGGTCTTGTTAGAACTTGTTTGCTTACTAAAAGAGAAAATGTCATTTGGATTATAGATTCTGGGGCTTCTGACCACATGACCTTTGATAAATCTCTTCTTTTCAATGTACAAACTTTGCCTATTCCTTATCTAGTGTCTCTCCCTAATAGTTACAAAGTTAAAGTTCATAATGTAGGTTCTCTAACATTTTTTCCTAATCTTGTTCTGCTTAATGTGCTTTATATCCCTAGTTTTAAATACAATCTGATTTCTGTGTACAAGCTTGTTACTAAACCTGGTCACATGGTTCAGTTTACCAATATTGGTTGTACTTTTTAGGGCCCTTCACTAAAGAAGACATTGGTACTTGGTAGCCTTGACAATGAATAGTACATATTGTTTCAACTCCCAACTAGTTCCAGTTCTTTGTTTTGTAATTCTTCTTTTTCCACTATTTTTCCTTGTAATGTTCCCCCTCTTTGTCCCTTCTACTGAATGTTATGGTGTTCTTGGTATCGGTGCAAGGTTTTCTCTTGGTCCTGGTGATGTACATATGAATAAAATTAATAAAGATGATGTTGTTTGGCATTATAGACTAGGACATTTACCTTTTTCTAAAACAAGAAATATATCTGACCTTGGAAGAAGTTGTCTTCTAAACAATCTTTTATCTGCCCTATTTGTCCTTTGGACAAACAAACTAGATTCCCTTTTCCTGATAGTTCCATACTGTCACAGCCCAAAATCTAACTAGAGGTGATGACACCTAACTCAACCCGCTAGGTAAGTCAATTAACAATAAACCAATTCCAATGAAATTCGCTAAGAGAAGTAATGATGATCCAACTGAATTTTTATACAAAGAATTCCCAAGGACTGGTAGTACAAATCATGAGCTTCTAAGATTTAGAGTTTACAGAGCTGGTATGAAATGAATACATCATCTATTTGAAATATACATGAATAGATTAAAAATTCTAAAGCTACCAAGAACAAGAGGCAGTTATGACCGGAACATAGGTATATCTTCAAATCCAGCTCCCGCCATACACAACAACATCAACATCTAACATCTACATGCAAGGTGCAAATGTATAGTATGAGTACAACCGACCCCATGTACTCAATAAGTAACAAATCTAACCTTAGGTTGAAAGCAATGATGAGCTTGGACAACGGTCAGAGTCCAATACTAATAACCAACATCAACTCATAACGATATAATAAAAGTAGTACCAAAAGCAACTCAAAGATATGATTCTCAGCTAGTTCACAGTTACGGAAAAATAAGCATGCTTTTAAAGTATAACATAAAACCCAAATCTTTCACCGAAATCACCAAAATATGAATAAGTTAGAAATCTATAATTTTCCCCAAAAACTTTCAACAAAAGATAAGATATTTCAATCTCAGATAGCATGATGAAGTACGTCTCTACGCCTACATGTCAATGTGCATGTGAAGTCATAAATGTCACAAAACCATGTAACATGAGGGAATGCATCGCTATGACTGTATGTCAAGTATACATGTCAATATAATATATCACAGTGTTGAACTCATGTACTCACACTCTCAAAGTAGTCAATCTCACACTCCCACTCATCACGCTCAATCACTCAACACACTCAGTCACTCAGCACTATATGGTGCATGCTGCGGTGCGCAGTCCGATCCCATCATGAATCAATAGAACCCGTACTCACTGTGGGTGTGTAGACTCTAGAGGAGCGGATCTTGCCCAAGCGCTAATAAAACCTAATGCGGCGTACAACTCGATCCCATCGTGAATCAATAATTCCTGCTATAGCGTACAACCGGATCCCATCATGAGTTAATAGTACCCATTGCAGCGTGCAACCCGATCCCATCATGAATCAATAACACTTTTTGCGGCATGCAGTTTGATCCCATCAATATCACTCACAATCTGTCCCTCAGGCCCTAACTCAGTCATCAATCGCTCTAGTCTTTTGGGCTCACAAATCTCATACCAATCCGCCCAAGTAATGATAACAATATGATGTGTCAATAAATAATATCAGAGACTGAGATATAATATGCAAATGAATGAATGTAACTGAATATGTAAATGCAAATTAAGTAAATAAATCAATAGTAGAATTGACCTTACTGGGTCCCAACAGAATAAGTATATAGTCTAAACATGATTTCTAACATGGATCACAACTCAATTTCGCTAGCACGTAGAAATTTCAGGGATACAAATGAGATTAGGTAACTACACAGTACCACAGAATTAACCGTGTCACAATTCACACGGTGCAAGCCCACACGGCCGTCACCTAGCATGTGCATCACCTCAACACCAAAAAATAACACGTATATTCGGGGATTCATACCTTCAACATATAACACGTATATTCAGGGATTCATTCCCTCAACACTAAGTTTAGAAATGTTACTTACCTCAAACAAGCCGAATCCAATATCGAGCAAGCCAAACGATACTCTAAAAATGCCATCCCATGCATATTTGTCTCTAAATAACTCGAAACTAGCCAAAAGCAACTCAAGAATATCAAATAATGCCAAAGAGAACAAACCCGATCGATAAAGGCCGAATTTTTAATCAAAAGCCTAAAGTCAACCAAAAAGTCAAACCCGAGCCCGCACCTCAAAATCTGACAAAATTCATAAAATTTGACAACTTATTCAATTACGAGTCCAAACATACTAGTTTCACTCAAATCCGACTCCGAATCGATGCTCAAAACTCGAAATTCACTTTATAAAATTCTAGACAAACCCCTCCCCCCCACCCCCCCAATTTTCTCTTTAAAATTCACAATCCAATTATCAAAAACAAAGATAGATTCACAAAATATAACCAAAATCGAGTAGAGAACACTTAACCCAATCTATATGGTGAAAATCGCCTAAAAAATCGCTTCAATCCGAGCCTCATAACTCCAAATATACAAAAATAGTTGAAACCTATGAAATAGAGTACTTTTTATTCACTTGATTAATCAATAAATCGTGATCCATACAATCAACCACACTATTTCAATTATTTCATGTTGATACTTGGGGTCCATATCATAATAATACATATTCTGGATCCAAATATTTTTTGACTATTGTTGATAACCATATTAGGGCCGCTTGGACCCATCTTTTGGATGCAAAGAGCAATGCATTCAACATCTTAAAAGCCTCTATTACCATGGTTGAGACCCAATATCATACTAAAGTACAAACTGTCAGGAGTGATAATGCTCTAAAATTAGGATCCAGTTTGTCTAAATGTTAGGATTTCACTAAAAAAAGTATTGTGTATCAGACTTATTGTCCTCATACTCCTAAAAAAAATGGAGTAGGGGGGGGGGAGGAAGCATAGACACCTACTTGAAGTGTCAAGACATTGTTGTTTCAATCTCATCTACCTCTTAAATTCTGGGATTGCTACTGACTGCTACTTATTTGATAAACAAATTCCCCACTCCTTTGTTGAACCATATGTAACAACCCGAACGACCGTTTTAATCTCTAGCACATTGTTCAATGGTTTGAGGCCCTGAGTAGTTTCACTTCAGGTATTACAACTTGTATGCATGGTCGGAATTAAATTTCGGAAAGTTCGGAGTTGATTCAGAAAGAAAATTCTCATTTCGAAAGCTTTAAGTTGGAATAATTGACTAAAGTGTGATTTTTGGGTAAACGACCCAGGAATCGGGATTTGAAGGTTCCAACAGGTTCGTGTGATAATTTTGGACTTGGGCGTATATCTGGACCGGGTTTTGGATGACCCGGGAGCGTTTCGGCGCCAATTGTGGAAGTTGGCATTTTGGAAGATTTTCATAAATTTGGGTTGAGGTGTATTTCAATGTTATCGATATCTGTTTGGGATTCCGAGTCGGGGAATAGCTCCGTATGGTGATTCTGGTATTGGGAGCGCGCCCGAAAGTGAATTTGGAGGTCCGTAGGTCATTTCGGGATCATTTGGCAGAGTTATAAATTTGAAGTTTTTTGAGAAGTTTGAATGGGAGTTGACTTTTTGATATCAGGGCAGATTCCGATTCTGGAAGTTGGAATAGGTCCATAATATCGAATGTGACTTGTGTGCAAAATTTAATATCAATCGGACATGATTTGATAGGTTTCGACATCAAATGTAGAAATTAGAATTTCTTAGTTTCATTAGACTCTAATTGGGGTGTGATTTGTGTTTTTTGCATTATTTGATGTCATTTGAGGCCTCGAATAAGTCCGTGATATATTTTGAGACTTGTTGGTATGTTCAGACGGGGTCCCGAGGGCTCGTGTGAGTTTCAGACCATTTCTAGGCCATTTTTAGCTGCTGGTTTTTGGCTACAGCAGTGTGCTACGCGATCGCAGGGAATTGGTCGTGATCGCAATGAGTAAAATGGGAGAAATTTGCTAGTGATTCCTGATCGCGGAAGGCCTTTCGCGATCGCATAGAGGAAATTTTTTGCTGTACTAACCCGAATTTGGAAGCTTATATCTTGGAATCTATAAGGAATTTGGAGATAATCTAAAAATAAAAGGTTTAGCCCTCTGTGTCTATTTTTCAGAAAATCAAACCATTTGGCATTTGGAGTTGTTGACAAAAAGTTGAGTGGTACAATACATCCTATCCAGGAAGAGTTTGGAAATCGCGAAGAAGAAATTTGTGTTGCACAAGGCTAACTTAGGAAGCTTATATCTCGTAATTTATAAGGAACTAGGAGATAAGCAAAGCATGAAAGTTGTAGTCCTTGAAGTCTAGTCTTCAAAAAGTTAAACCATTTACAATTTGTTGTTTTGAACAAAACATTACGACCATTATACTAGAGGTTGTCTGGAAGAGCTAGGCATTTGTTCTTCGCGATCGCGAAGAGCAAATTTTGGGCTGAGAAATGTTGCGCTTCACGATTGCGAAGCATTTTCCGCGATCGCGAAGAGTAAATACCTAGGCAGAAGCTATATTTCGAGGTGTCGGTTATTTTTAACATATTTGGAGCTATGGAGCTCGGATTGAATCGATTTTTGAGGCGATTTTCACTATATGGATTGGGTAAGTGTTCTATATCCGAAAGTAATTATACTTCATGATTCTATGGTTATATTCATCATTTATTTCGGATTTAAATGGAAGAAATCAAGATTTTTGCAAAACTTTTCAAGAACAAAAATTCAATATTTGGAGGTCAAGTTGTTATCGTAATTTGATAAAATTGGTATGGTTAAACTCGTAACGGAATGGATTGTCAGATTTTGTAAGTTTCATCGGGTTCTGAAATGTGGGCCCCACTACCAACTTTTCAAGCGAAGTTAAGAATTTTTATAAATTATTAAATTTCAAGCATTGGAGTATATTTATAATTAATTTGCACGTTGTTTGACTAGTTTCGGATTGAACAACACCATGTTGGGGCTTTAGAGCAAAATTGTGATCGGAAAGTGGGCTTTAAGACGAGGTAAGTCTCTTTTCTAACCTTGTAAGAGGGAATTAACCTGATAGGTGAATTAGATTATTATGTGCTTCAATTGTGGGGACTGCGTACGCACGAGGTGACGAGAGTCCGTACGTAGCTACTAGCTATGCATATGTCCGGGTAGTTTTAGGCTTACATCATGCCTTGTTGATACTGTTATTGATTTATGTTTATTGTTTTCCTTGAGAGGGAGCGAGATTGAGTTTGCTTATTAAATGTTTTGAAACGAGCTGAAATTGAGGAAAATTTGGAATCTTAAAGTTTTCATTTGAACTTCATATTTTGAAAAGAATGAAAGAATACTATAATAACTTAAGAAATCTATGTGTGACCGCGTTGCAAGTGTGATCAGCACCGGGGTAATTCCTTAAATTTATATTTGAGCGCGTCGTATGTATGATTCGTGAGCGGGGTAATAGATGCATCTATGGTTCGCACCATTCGACCCTTGGTAGCATACAATTTACATTTATGTTGGATCGAGCTAAACGTCCTCGGTGGAATTCGTGTGTGATAATAGAACAGAAAGTCCCTTTTATAATTAGTATAAATTCAGTGTTTGTGTGATCATATGCTTTAAAGGAAGGAAGTGATTTAGGTTCTTAAATATGGGGAATACCTGTTCAGTTATTTCTTGTTCCGAGTCTTATTGTTGTATATAATGCTTAATTAGAATTTCATATTATCATATTATTGGACCACTAGTAAGTGAGTCGACCTCTCATCACTACTTCTTCGATGTTAGACTGGATACTTACCGGGTATGTATTATTTTCGTACTCATACTATACTTGATGTACATTTTGTTGTACATGCACCATGTGTTCAGTGGCCTTATGGGCACAACGACGCGGTTGATACGAGGACTTAGGTGAGTTGCATCTTATGAGATGATCCGCAGCCAGCAAAGTCTCCTTCAGAGTACTTGTATATTCTTTTCTGTCCAAATTTGTATTTCGGACGGTTATTGTATTGTATTTTAAATTCCTAATAAATGCTCATGCACTTGTGACACCAGGTTTTAAATGATTATAGGATATTCAATATTAAGATTTAAAAATATTATTAATTATTCTATAAAGTTCATCTTTTTACTAGTTAAATTGAAGGAAACTAATGATTTTGAAAATATTAAAATGAGAATTTAATTAACTACTTAGTGTTGGCTTGCCTGACAGTGGTGTCCGGCGCCATCACGACCTTTAACGGATTTTGGGTCGTGACGCCATAAAAGTCCCTATGAGTTACTATATGGAAAGGAACATGTTTATGAACACCTTAAAGCTTTTGGTTGCCTCTGTTATTCCACTGTTCCCAAGCATCTTAGAGACAAATTCCATCCTCAAGTTGTTCCTTGTGTGTTTGTAGGGTATCCTTTTGCTAAAACGGGATGCAAATTATATAATCCAGAAACTCATTCTTGTTTTGTTGCCAGAGATGTTGTGTTCTATGAACATATTTTCTCTTTTCTAAAGTCCTCTACAGGGTCTCCAAATCTCTGTCCTTTTCCTTTTTTTGCTTGTTTTAATGATCCTTCTTCTTATTCTCCTGCTTCTGCTCCAGATCATTCTACTTCTTCACCTTCAACTTCCTCATCCTTTTCCCTTGTTCCTATTTCTATTTCCCCTTCTCACTCACATGTTTTACCTTCCACTTCCTCATCTCCTCCTGCTCTAAGGAGATCTACCACAATTCACAAGCAACTTGGATGTCGTACGAGCTATGTCTGCATCCCTCTTCTGTTTTCAATCAGCAACCTATTTTTGAACCTTGTACTTATTCTCAGGCTGCTATGAGACAAGAGTTTGAAGCCTTGGAAGCTAATAAGACTTAGGATATTGTTGAGTTTCCTCCTGGCAAGAAACACATTGGGTGTAAGTGGGGATATAAGGTTAGGTATAAGGATGATGAGACCATTGAAATGTATAAGGCTAGGTTAGTGGTTCGAGGTGATACCGAAGTTAAGGGAATTGACTTCCATAAGACTATTCTCCTATTATGAAGATGTCCACTATTAAAACACTCATTGTTTTAGCAGTTAAAAAAACATGGCCTCTTTTTCAACTTGATATAAATAATGCATTTTTACATGGTGATTTGGATGAGGAGGTGTATATGAAGTTACCTCCTGGTTTATCAATTATGAAGATGTCCACTATTAAAACACTCATTGTTTTAGCAGTTAAGAAAACATGATCTTTTTTTCAACTTAATATAAATAATGCATTTTTACATGGTGATTTGGATGAAGATGTGTATATGAAGTTACCTCCTGGTTTATCAGTTCCATCTTCTTGTTCTTCATCATCATCATCATCATCATCATCATCATCATCATCATCTTCTTCTTCTTCTTCTTCTTCTTCTTCTTCTTCTTCTTCTTCTTCTTCTTCTTCTTCTTCTTCTTCTTCTTCTTCTTCTTCTTCTGCCACACTTGTTTGCAAACTGTAAAAATCCCTCTATGGGTTGAGACAATCCATTAGACAGCAGTATGCTAAGTTGTCTCAAGCCCTGCAGTCTAGAAAGTATAGTCATGCTTTCAATAAATATTCTCTGTTCACTAGAGGTTCTAGGTATTCTCTTGTGATCTTGGTTGTGTATGTGAATGACATTGTACTCACTGAGACTGATTTGGGGGAGATCTCTGCCTTAGAGTATTTTCTCCATGATCAGTTTAGAATCAAGGATTTGGGTTTGCTCAGCTACTTTCTTGGTAGTGAGGTCTTGTATTATCCTTCTAGGGTCTTACTGCATCAGAAAAAATTACTCATGACCTTCTGCAAGAATTTCATTTTGATGCATGCACTTCTGTCATTTCTCTCTTTGAGTTGCATGAAAAGCTTAAGGATAATATAGGGGATCCTCTGCCAAATCCTGAGATCTATAGGAGTATAGTTAAGAAGTTGAATTTCTTGATTCATACTAGGCCTGATTTGTTATTTGATGTGCAACACTTGATCCAATTCATGCAATACCCTTGTACTCCTCAATGAAGCATGTCGTCTACTTGTTGAGATATATCTATGGTACTTCAGACTATGGTTTATTTTTTAATAATTCAACTTACTTATCTCTACAAGTATTCTGTGACACTGACTGGGGTTCCTGCCCTGATAGCAGGAGTTCGATTACAAGTTTTTGTATTTTGTTAGGAGGTAGTTTGATATGCTGGAAGTCCAAGAAGCAGCATGTGATATCTCTTTTTTCAACTGAAGCTGAATATAGGTCCTTGACCAAAGTTGTGGTTGAGGTTACCTGGTTGTCTAGGCTTTTGGCTAATTTTGGATTTCCTACTCTTTCTTCTATTCATGTGTTCTGTGACAACCAAGCTGTTATACACACACATATATATATATATATATATATATGTATGTATGTATGTATGTATGTATGTATGTATGTATGTATGTATGTATGTATGTATGTATGTATGTATGTATGTATGTATGTATGTATGTATGTAGAACCAAGAATCTTGTGTTTTAAGAACATACCAAGCATATCAAATTTGATTGTCATTTTGTCCTGAGTAAGTTGGGAGATGGTTTGATTAGTCTGTTCCACACCTCCAGTGTTTCTCAGGTGGCTAATATCTTCACCAAGCCTTTGCCTGGTACTGCTCATCACTCTCATCTTGGCATGCTAGATGTTATCTCACCCTCCAACTTGGGAGGGGGAGGGGGGAGAGGGGTATTGGGATTCATGGATTGAAATCTGGTATTAGTTATAGTAGTTGATAGTGGCTATATTTTTGTATTTGAGCCCAGGTCTATTTTATATTTATTTTCTCCAACTGTAATAGTTTTTTAGTGCATTGGGCAAGTTTTTATTTTTTGGGTCATATAAGTGACTTCGCTCAGATATGAAATAATGTACAGAAATCATTCTCATTCATTGAATAATAGAACTGAAAATCCCCTCCCCCCGGCTCGCTCTCTCTCTCTCTCTCTCTCTCTCTCTCTCTCTCTCTCTCTCTCTTCTGAGGTAACCCTAGTTCCTCTATTTACATTCTGGTTCAATTTTCGAATTGTAACTACTTTTGAGAAGCAGAAAAAAGTAAATTTTCCCTAATTTTTTTTTGAAAAGCACTTTTGAGAAAAATATACTTAGAAATATTTGTTACAAGCATGGCCAAATACTAATTTTTGCTCAAACGTGATTTTCAAATTAATTAGTCAAACATAAATTGCTTCTCACCAAAACATGCCAATTACTTACAAATCTTACTACGTAACGTACCAAAAGCAATTTTTAGGAGATCAAGGACGTTGACCTTTGTGCAAAAAGAAAGGATTAAAGTAAAACGAGACAATAATAGACTAAATATTTCTGTTTTTATCTTACAATATTTTGAAATTAAAATAAACAACTTTATGTATGTATCGAAAGGGACAAAGATATATGTGGCCAAGGGTGGTCAACTAAACACCCTTTCGTCGAAAAATTATATTATGTTTAAGGTAAAATATTATTTGCTATTGATTAAAAATAGACGTTGAATACCTTTTGCATAGCCTACTGACAAATGGTGTTTAAATTTTAAATACTCTTATTGAATTTTCTGGCTTCTCCACTGTGTATCGCAACAAGTAAAAGGATAAGGGTACCTGCATTAAGCAAATGCACATGAATTACCCAATAATATATTATCATAGTATCAATATTGCATGCTTTCTGATTATTGTATTTCACTGTTATTCGTGGAAAATCAACCAACTTTAACTTGACTACAGATTTTGTCAAATATTCATTAAGATTTTGTAACTTATAAGTGTTAGTATAGTGTATTTGTAAACTAATTCTAGAGAAAGAAAAACAACGTATGAACAAAAATATAGAAGAAATAGAAATTAATTTGAGCCCTCTGAATTCACAGTGTTTTCTTAAGGAACTTAATCCCCTCATAGTACCCAAGGTTATAGATTGTTTCCTCCCAGGATAGAACGGATTACACACTGGTGTAGAGGTACTTCAAACCGCAGTGTTTCAGCGAACACAATGATCGGTAGCAAATCACACTTACTGTTGCTTTCTTTGTAATTAAAACAATGCAAAAGAAAGAAGAAGATTTCAGAATTTTGTAAGGAAAATATGAGGGAGTGGCCTACTATTTATAGCCAATGGGTTGGGTTTAAATGAAGAGGTACAACTCCTCAAGATGAACATTGACGTAAACGACTATTACGTAAATGGCTATTTATGCAAAATACCACGAAAAAATAAAATCGGAGGGAAACTTTAAATTACCATTATAAAAACGGTCGATTTGGATTAAAAATTAATATTTAACAAATAAATTTGGTCCAAAAAATTAATCAATCAATCAGTTCATTTGACCAAATCCAACTCCAAATCCAAAGTCGAAGCCGAGTCGAGCGAGCGAGCGACGACGACGACGGGGCAATCAGATCAAATTCAAATCCAAATCCGAAGCCGAAGCCAAGCCGCAAGTGACGGTACGAGGCTTGCCTCAATCAATCAAATCATTTGACCAAATCCAAATCCAAATCCTAAGCTAAAGCCGAGCGACGACGACGATGGCGCAATCAGATCATTTGACCAAATCCGAATCCGAAGTTGAAGCTGAGCCGAGCCGAGCGAACGAGCGACGACGGCACGAGGTTTGCCTTCTTCTTAACTCTTTAAAAACTAGAAGAAGTATAATTATATATATATATATATATATATATATATATATACCCAAAAAATGAGCTTTCCTCCTCCAATATGGGACAATGTTCCTTTGTAGAGGAGGAAAAATCAAATTTTTATTTTTCCCTCCATTTACCATTCACCCTCTTTTAAGCTAAACCAAGCTTAAAAACCCAACAATCCCCCACATGAATATGGAATGACTATATCACAGAAATATGCATGATAAACCGTATGATTCACAAGCAAGGATTAATCGCATCTGGATAAGTAGGTTTCCCTTTGAACTTTCTCTAGTGAACTTACGTCGGATATATTCGGTCAATCGGTAGATTTGATATCTTTGAAATGTCGAACTTTGGTGTATACCTAGACAACCATAAGTCACACAATAACCCCTTAACCATCTTTGGTTCTCATTGTTGTGTTCGTTTCAACCATGAACACCGCCTGGTTTCATAAGTGCGTAGAGAACTGGCCTTACAAAATTCTCATTGAAGTGACTAACACTTCACACTTACATAGGTGATTCCTAAATGTGTCATCTCATAGATACACTATTTGATATACCCCGTATTAAATATAGAAACCATTAAAAAGCCTTAATGTTTAATCAAATCATTTGACCAAATCCAAATTCAAATCCAAATCCAAATCCAAATTCGAAGCCGAAGTCGAGCCGAGCGAGCGAGCAATGATGACGGCACGAGGCTTGCCTCCTTCTTAACTCTTTAAGAGCTAGAAGAAGTGTAATTATATATATACCCAACAAATGAGCTTTCCTCATCCAATATAGGATAATATTCCTTTGTAGAGGAGGGAAAATCAAAATTTTATTTTTCCCTCCATTTCCCATTCACCCTCTTTAAAGCTAAACTAAGCTTAAAACCCAACAATCCCCCCATATGAATGGAAAATAGCTATATCATGGAAATATGCATAAAAACTATGTGATTGGTAAGCAAGGATTAATCGCATCTGGATAAGTAGGTTTTCTTTTGAACTTTTCGTAGTGAACTTATGTCAGATATACTCGGTCAACCGGCAAATTTGATATCTCTAAACTGTTGAACTTTGGTGTATATCTAGACAACCATAAGTCACACAATCAACCCTTAGTCGTCTTTTTGTTCTTATTATTGTGTTCGTTTCAGCCATGAATACTGCCTGGTTTCATAAGTGCGTAGAGAACTAGCCTTGCGAAATTCTCATTGAAGCAGCTAACACTTCACACTTACATGGGTGATTCCTAAACGTGTTGTCCTATAGATACACTATTTGATATAACCCGTATCAAATTTAGAAATCATTAAAAAGCCTTAATACTTTATCCTTGGTACTGAACATTGTCTCATCACGAGAGGACCAAAATTTTTAGTTGACAATGTTGAACCGCCATTAATGACTTTGTTTGATCTCCTTGAACCTAGATCTTGGGATCTCTAGTCTTGTAGGTAGAGTTACCGCCACAATGACTTGTACTTGTCCATAGTCCCATTCTTCTCGATGGTTTCTTAACTACCTCTCTAATTAGGTCTTTCGTAAGTGGATCCGACCCATTATCGCTTGACTTTACGCAGTCAATCATGATAATTTCTCTAGAGAGTAATTGCCTAACAGTTTTATGTCTTCGTCGTAGATGACGAGATTTACCGTTATACATAACGCTCCCAACCCTTCCAATTGCCGCTTGACTATCGCAATGTATACATATTAGGGACAACGATTTGGGCCAAAATGGAATATCTTCAAAGAAATTTTGGAGCCATTCAGCTTCTTCACCGGCTTTATCTAAGGCTATGAACTCAACCTTCATTGTAGAGCGGGCAATATAAGTTTGTTTGGACGACTTATAAGATACCGCTCCTCAACCAATAGTTAATGCATATCCATATGTGGACTTAGAATCAGTTGAACCGGTAATCCAATTTGCATCACATTATCCCTCAATCACCGCATGATATTTACTGTAGTGCAAAGCAAAGTCCTGAGTATGTTCTAAATATCCCAAAACTCATTTCATTGCCATCCAATGAGATTGACATGTATTATTCGTGTATCGACTCAATTTACTTATAGCACAAGCTATATCTGGTCGTGTACAGTTCATGATATATATTAAACATCCCAACACACGAGCATAATCCAATTGTGATATGTTTTGGCCTTTGTTCTTTGCTAGTGCAAGACTCACGTCAATTGGAGTCTTTGCACTTTAAAATCTAAGTGCTTGAATTTTCCAAGTACTGATTTAATGTAATGAGATTGTGACAATGCCAGACCTTGAGGAGTCTTATGGATCTTAATACCCATAATTAAATTGGCAACTCCCAAGTCTTTCATATCAAACTTGCTAGTTAGAATACACTTAGTTGTATTTATGTTGGCAATGTCATTATTCATTATCAATATATCATCCACATATAAGCAAACAATGACTATGTGATTTGAAATATTTTTAATGTACACACATTTATCACATTTATTTATCTTAAAACCATTTGACAATATTGTTTGGTCAAACGCATGTCATTGTTTGGGTGCTTGTTTAAGTCCGTAAAGGAACTTAACAAGTATACATACCTTCTTTTCTTTACCTGGAATCACAAATCCTTCAGGTTGTTCTATGTAGTTTCTTCCTCCAAATCTCCATTTAAGAAGGCCGTCTTAACGTCCATTTGATAAATTTCAAGATCATAAACCGCAACTAATTCTACTAACGTTCGTATGGACGTAATTCTTGTGACTGGAGAGTATGTATCAAAATAGTAAAGACCTTCTCGTTGTCTATACCCTTTAATCATAAGTCTTGCCTTATATTTATCAATAGTGCCATCATCTTTCATCTTCCTCTTAAAAGTCCATTTAGAACCCAACGGTTTAGTTCCATGAGTATGATCAACTAATTCTTATGTATGGTTGTTCAATATGGATTGTATTTCACTATTGACTGTCTCTTCCCAAAATAATGATTCCAAAGATGACATAGCTTCTTTAAATGTTCGAGACTCATTTTAAAATAAGAAAGTTACAAAATCTGGTCCAAATGAAGTAGGTATTCTTTAACGTTTACAACGTCTTGGATCCTTCTAATTAGATGTACTTTCTTTTTGTTTTTTTCTGAGGTCGTTTAGATCCTTCACCAATCGACTCACATTCCTTTTTATATAGATATATATTTTGGAAGAACTCAGCATTATCTGATTCTATAACCATATTATTATGAATGTCGGGATTTTCTAATTTATGAACCAGAAATCGATATGCTTTACTATTGGTCGCATATTATATGAAAACACAATCAATGATTTTTGGTCCTATCTTTACCCTTTTGGGTGTGGGAACTTGCACTTTTGCCAAACACCCCCACACTTTAAATTAATTCAAGTTGGGCTTCCTTCTTTTTTATTTTTCATATGAAATGGATTGCGCTTTACTATATAGTACTT
This sequence comes from Nicotiana tabacum, assembly GCF_000715075.1. Taxonomy (NCBI): domain Eukaryota; kingdom Viridiplantae; phylum Streptophyta; class Magnoliopsida; order Solanales; family Solanaceae; genus Nicotiana; species Nicotiana tabacum. The sequence continues at coordinate 75,067,591 of NC_134085.1, forward strand.
GATTTAGTATCTGGTTAGCCGTAAGAATGGCTTCCCCCATAAGTTTTATGGCAAACCAGAACTTATCAACAAAGAATTCATCATCTCCTTTAATGATCGATTCTTTCTTTCCACAATCCCATTGGATTGGGGCGTGTAAGGAGCAGTTGTTTGATGAATAATTTTATATTCCAAACATATTTCTTGAAAAGAAGATTCGTATTCACTATCCCTATCACCTCTTATTATTTTTATTTTCTTGTTAAGTTGCGTTTCAACTTCATTTTTGTATTTCTTGAATGCATCTATTGCTTTATCTTTACTATTAAGTAAATAAATATAGCAATATCGAGTATTATCATCAATAAAAGTAATGAAATACTTCTTTCCACCGCGAGATGGTATTGACTTCATGTTTCAAATATCTATGTGAATTAAGTCAAAAAGATTTGAATTCCTTTCAATTGACTTATAAGGATGTTTAACATACTTAGATTCCACACACATATTTGACATTTTGATTTGTCATTCAAATTTAGGCAAATATTCCAAATTGACCATTTTTCGCAAGGTTTTGTAATTGATATGTCCCAAACATATATGCCATAAATCATTTGACTCAAGTAAGTAAGAAGAAGCTGAAATTTTATTATTCTCAATGACCATTACATTCTGTTTGAAAATGCCCTCAGTAAGGCAACCTTTTCCTACAAACATTTTGTTCTTACTTATTACAATCTTATCAGATAAAAAATGCACTTAAACCCGTTCTTGACCAGAAGTGCATTAGAGACTAAGTTTTTCCTAATTTCAGGAACATGAAGGACGTTGTTCGGAGTCATCACTTTGCCAGAAGTCATTTTCAGAAATATCTTGTCACATCCTTCAATCTTGGCCGTTGTAGAATTTCCCATAGAAAGCATCTCTTCGAGTCCAACGGGAGAATATGTAGCAAACGCTTCTCTAACAGCACTAACATGGCGAGTGACTCCAGAATAAATCTACCATTCCTTAGGATTTTTCACTAGGTTGCATTCAGAAAAAATAGCACACAAGTCATCAATATCCTCGTGTTTTTCAACCATGTTTGCTTGATCCTTCTTCTCGTCTTTCCTTGGAGCACGACAATCTGCAGATTTGTGTCCAACTTTCCCACGGTTGTAGCAATTTCCTTTGAACCGCTTCTTGCTTGGGTTGCTTTTTGGTCCAGAAGGCTTGTTCCTCTTTTTATTATTTTCTGGAGCATCCTCAACAATGTTTGCTCCCATTATTATTGAGTATCCACAACCTTTCTTTTTCAGCAGCTTTGTTTTCCTCTTTGATCCTTAACATTTGCGTTTCAAGTAATTTTTGAAGTCCTTCCACAAATGAGACAACTTCGCAATCATCGCTGCAACTTGGAATGCTTCATTGATAACAAGACATTCAATGAAAATTCTATTAGTAATAATAATATAATTAATATTTTCAACATAAGTATTAATTAGACTTATACCTTCAGCAAGGAGATCGTGAATAATCACTTGCAATTCTTGGACTTGGGTATTAACATACTTGCTATCTAATATTTTGTAGGCCAAAAATTTTACGGTAACAAATTTCTTTAACCCGACATCCTCAGTTTTGTATTTCTCTTCAAGCGCAATCCATAGTTTTTTTGACGCCTTCATATTACTATAGACGTTATACAGATCATCCTCCAGTCCGCTAAGAATATAATTCTTGCACAAAAAATCAGAATGCTTCCACGCCTCAGTCACGAGAAAGTGTCCATTGTGTAGAGTTTTGTCAGGCAGAACAGAAACATCTTCCTCAATGAAACTTAAAGTCGTCAAGTAGAAGAACATCTTCTGCTGGCACAGCTTAAAATTAATCCCGGAATTTTTTTTTTGCCTTTTTGACGGTGTCGGTGTCAATGCCGGTGTTGTTCGGCTTGTCGATGCATTGGTAGTCACCATAGGAATAGGTTGGTTTCCGTTCTCAGTCGTTATTTCTGTAAAAGAATAACACAAATAAATGTTTAATATACGATAAAGTTTTTATATCTTCAAACCGAATAAAACTGGAGCAGAAAATCACGTAGATTTAATCACCAATGGATTAAAAAATCGCTAGGATTTTAATCTCCAAATAACAGATAGTAAACCAAAACAGAATATACATTAAAGTAAGCAATTGGAGTAGAAAACCACGAAAGCTTTAATCTCCAAAACGGGAGTAGAAAATCACACAGACTTTAGTCTCCAGAACAGTATGTATAACACAAATACAGAATATAAAATTAAGTTCCTTAAGCTTGTTAGTATACTGTATTTGTAAAATAATTCTGGAGAAGAAAAATAACGTATAAACAGAAATGTAGAAGAAACAGAAATTAATCCGAGCTTACTGAATTCACAGTGTTTCCTTAAGGAACTTAATCCCTTCCTAGTACCCGAGGTTATGGATTATTTCCTCCCGGGATAGAACGGATTACACGTTGGTGTAGCGGTAATTCAAACCTCAGTGTTTCAGCGAACACAATGATAGGTAGCAAATCACACTTAGTGTTGGGCCTGCTATTTATAGCCAACAGGTTGGGTTTAAATAAAGAGGTGCAACTCTTCAAGATGACCGTTCAAATAAGCGGCTATTACGTAAATGAGAGAGGGAAAATCAAAATTTTATTTTTTCCGCTATTTCTCATTCACCTTCTTTTAAGCTAAACCAAGCTTAAACCCCCAACAATAAGTAACTTGTTACGTAGTTTCTTAATATCCATTTTATTTTAAGAAATCAATGCCTAAATTCACATTTAAATTCTCGCATAAAGGTGGGTTTTTTCCTAGAGAAAAAGAAGAAAAAAAAATCAAGCAAATAACAAGAGTAGGAAACAACTTGTTGGGGTGGAATCCAATTAACACGATAATCTATATCTAGATTTCATATATGTAACTAAAAACCGAAAGCAGTAGTAGTTCAACACAAAAACATTTTTTTAATGTTCTTTCCCCAAAATCTTTTAGTTGTGCAATCTAGATTGTCCTGTATTTTTGGGAGGATTAATTTATCAATGGAATTAACCATCGTAAGCAGCTAATATGCAAACTCCAAAGTATAATCTCAGCATGGCATTCGATGCCTGTCTTCTAAGTGTCGCAGATATTTCGTACTTCTAGGCTTTTTATTTTTTGCTCTCGACTTTGCCCATTTCATTAAATATCTCATCCGTCTCATATTATGTGCCGTGTTTCTATTTTACACGTCCCTTAAGAAATATTAATTAGGAAAGGGATTGGACTATTTTACCCTTATTTATATCATAAGATTTAATCTCTCTTCATTGAATATTTATTCTATTTATGTGTTATCTCCATCTTCAAGAACAATTATTACTAAAGGTAAAAGGGAAAAATATATCAGTTTTGTCTTGAACTTCTAAAATACTAACAAATAATTTGAGATAACTATTTTTTTAACAACAACTGTTAATATGAGACGGATGGATTATCATTTAACCGTATGATTTTATCTGCACTTCGCGACGGTCCCAAAGAAATTAGTGGGTTTATAGTTGTTGTTTTTTTTTTTTGTAAGTTTAGTCGACAGTGAGAAAAAATGTCTATAAATTATAATTAAATCACAAATATGAATATTGTTGTAGACATAAAAAAGTTTACTAGATGAAGACTCCCTACATTTGGGCGAGATCATTAAGTTGGGCACCAACAAGACAAGTTCATTTATGTTGTTTAATCCAAGAGCCCATTAAGGTTGCTTAGAAGTTACCCGGTCCCAAATCTTAACTCACACCTATAAAAATGGTTACATAAATTCCATAAACTTGGAATATTAAAAATAGATCGTGACAAAAAATAATATCTTTTTCAAAACCGAAGTGATCAAGAGACGTTTTTCCTCATGATCAACACGAAATGCAGTTGGAATATGCTTCTTGACAATGTTTTTTAACAATCAAATACTTCAAGATCCACACAAATTCTTTGCTAGAGATATGCCATTTTGGCCCTCGATTGAAGAAACAAGAAAGAGTGATCAAGAGAAGTTCTTCCACGTGATCGATACGAAATATTGTCTGACTTTCATGGAGATCAAATACATTGTGCGGAGCTTCACATCATCCGATGTTCGAGAAATACATTGATTGAACCCTCGAATCATGGAGAACAATTTAGAGAGAAGATCAAGAGAATGAATAGAATTTTATTCACAATTGATTAATAAAATTATAATTTTTTTTTTTGTGATTGTAACTAATTTTTCGTAACTCTGTATATCACCAATTTCTTATAAATAATTGATAATGAAAAAGAATCATATTATAAGGTGTTTAACTAAGATCCTGTTTGGATTGAATAAATTTAAAAAAAATTGGATTGGTTGAATTTAAGTAGCTTTTAAGCATTAAGTGCTGAAAAATACTTTTTAAATGCTGGAGCTTATTTTATACTAAGCAGTTACATATTTGTATAAAAGTCCCTAAATTATTACCACTACAAATGAACTAATTGTTTCAAGATTTTCTTATTCTAATTTATCCAAATACAAAATAATTTATATTTCAATTTGAGAATCATTTTTGACATTTTAAAAGTTCCAACAATTACTCTCATTTTGGCTGTTGACGTTATTGTTAAGGGGATTTGTCTATTCATTGAAGAGGTGTAGGATCTATTTTGTTTTCTAACTCAAAAGGTTAAAGGGATAAATGAAATTTTCTCTAATTTTTACCAATATAATTAAAGTGATAATAAAGATCAAAATTGAAAAGTATCCCATGATCTGGCACTACTCTTTTTTGAGTAATTCCTTCTTTTAATTGGTTTAAAAGGATTTATATATGAATAATGTACATTACTTCCCGTATTATGAATGCCTTATATGAAACTGCATGTTAATCTAGGTGTTTGTATTTTGTTTTAGAAGACTGCTTCACTCACGACTTAGTTTTAAAAACACTCTCCTAATTCTATGTTTGAAAGCACTTGCGTGTAACCGTGTTTATAATTTATTCTAGAAAATAGCTTCGAAGACCATTAGTGTTATAAAAATTCAAAAGAAATTACAAAACTCTTTAAGAAAATCTAAACGCTTTCATATTATGATAACTAATAATTCTAAGGATAGACCAAATAACCTTTTTTCTACTAAATTCTATTTTTGAATATTTAAAACAACAACAACAAACTCAATATAATCTCACGAGTAGGGTCTGGAGAGGGTAGTGTGTATGCAGACCTTACCCCTACCCTGAGGATAGAGAGGCTGATTGTGATAGACCCCAGCTCAAGGAAAGAAAAAGCAATCAATACAGCAAGATAATAATAAAAACAAATAGTAACCATAACATAACAGGATAAAAAGAGAACTAGCATAGAGGGCCGAGGGGACAGAAAAAGAAGAAGAAAAGAAAGTTATTTGTTTCAGGAAGCAAAATATTTTGTTTTTCTGTAACTGCTTTGCATTTTTTGTCCAAATACGCTATTGAAAGTAAAACAGAACAATCAAATACTTAATAAAACTCGTTTCTGGAAACAACCCGTTTTGTTTTCCTGTAACCAAAGTCAAATAGTCATAAAAAGTAAAATAAAACAACTCAAAAAGAAAAATAAAATAAAACCAAATTGTGCTACAGCGTTAAATTGCAAAACCAATCTCAAAGGGGATCCGTTGGTTTCAACTTTCAAGTCAACAATTTGTGTCGTACTATCTCTATGCATTTATTGTTGGTCTCATTGGTGGTAATTGTATGAAGTCATCGGCATCTTCTTCATCATCGCTTTCAATCCAGCCATAACAAGGAACGCGCCTTCTTGGTGGCTCAAGGCAAACTCGCTTTGAGGAAGGAAGAGTTGCAGGGGGAGGGAGATTAGTAAGTAGTGAGCACGCGGAAGAAGTTGGAGGTGGAGTGGTAACATGATAGTCACTCCCTGCTTGCACTTCACTTCCACCATCAACCATCTGGGTAGAGGTCTTGTCCTCCCCTATGTCCTTCCACCTATTTCCATCTCCTTCAGCTGGCAGGACACTTAATACTTCTGCAAAACGGGGTTTTTGTTACTACTCCAACATGGACCTCAAAATCATATCAAGAAGCAGGATTCTTACAATCCAAGTTACACTAGAAAAGAATGCAGTAATGGTACTGAATTCGTTTACCTGACTAGGATGCATGTTAATGTTATGATGCATTAGTTGGACCGAATGTTTTGTTAAACTAGTTTCCGTTGCTTGGCAGCTAAATAGCTACTCCATAGTCATAGACACAATTCCAGAAGCAGAACTAGAACAGGCACTAAGCTCCTTACCACTACTGCCAATGTCTTGTTTGTTGCTGCAAAGCTCTTCGTATGTTGATTTTCCTACTGCATTGACAAGCACAGTGCTTGCTGTTTCTCCTAAGTATTGCCAGCTTTGTTGCATGTGGAATCAAGATGAGTGCTCGAGGGGCCAATGGTGCTTTCTGAAGCAGTGTCTTCTACTGCTCTTTCATCTTGTGAGGAGAAACCCTGCTTTAATTCAAGGTCTTCAGCTATTCCAGAATATGCAGATAGAACTCCAGGTGCAATTATCATTGACAGTCGTATCAATATCGTTGCAGAGGTGACAAATTTTCATCAGCATCATTGAGTTTTTCATATAGTTGGCACTCAAGGGAATGCAGAAAATGAGACATGTAGCGCCTATTTATACAAGCTTAACCAGACATGTAGCCTGAACAAAGATTTCCCAGAAAGTACGATCCAAGAAAGATAAGCAAATGTGGCTCAGCCCTTTGTAGTTAAAGATACCATATAATTTAGGCTAGCAGTTGCATAACAATAGATGTGTTCAAAAGCGAAATATAGACCTTGGAGTTTGACTTTAAAAAAAAAACAGAAAAGGAAAAATATGCTTCTTACTTCTTCTATATCTTGTAGTACTAACAAATCATAAAAGGCAGAAGGCAATCTATGAATTGACTTATGGATCATATAATGAATACAGAGGACAAGGGTGGGAATACAAGTCTTTCAAGGTCGTCATTTACAGAGAAAAGAAAACTTAATTGCTTATTGGGCTTGATCCAGAAGTAGCTCTTATTGTTAACAGCTGACAATCTCAAAACCAGGTAATGATTTTGGAGGAAGCTGGGATGAAGAATGCTTCCTTTAGTTCTGAGAGACCAAGTCACCAAGGAAGGCAAGTGTGATGAGCTGGATAAATTCAACTAAGAGAAAGCACTTGAAGCAAAACCAGAAAGAAGATAAACACAATAAGAGAAGAAAGAGGTGACTGCATCATTTAGCATGCTTTAATCAACAACAACAACAACAAACTATGCATCAATCCCAGGCAAGTTTGGGTCGGCTATATGAATCCTCACTGTGATGTTGCTCCATTTAAGTCTGTCTTAGTCCAAAATTACTCTAAAATGCTCTAATCAATTAAGAAAAACATCCAGATGTGACCAAATAGCAAGTTGGTGAAAAGAATAAGTACTATTTCAAGTTTATCAATCACAAGGCATGCCCTGAAATATCTGTATGAGGTGACAAATACCACCTCAACAATGAAGTGCTAGATTTGCACCTCATATGTTAGGCCTACATAGTGTAAACTTTCCTGCTTTTGGCATGTGCCAACAGCCTCTGCAATCAATGCAGATAAGGAAACTACATGCTTTGCAAAATCATAACATTCAATCAGTCTTGGACTTGAGGAAATATTGTGATGAGATATACTTTAATCACCAATTCATATTCATTATTGGTGCAGACCTGCAGAATATTTGAATCCAAACTGCTAAAAGCATTCTATTTCTACGTCTCACTTATTTGTGCCACAGAAAATCATTTGCAAGCAAATACTCTAGTATCGAGTTCCAAAGAAATTTGTAAATGACTAGGGGATGCTCATACTGTACACCAAATGCAAAGGACAGCCTATGTTAGCAGTAAGATCCACTTATATTGATTTTAATGAGATGCTTTATGTAACTTTTAACATATTTTAGGAATCATTTATGCCAACTGCAAAGGACACCATTTGATGGTCTATCACAGTTTATTGTAAACACGGGGGATAATACATGAAAGGCAAAAGCAACCAAACACCTTCAATGAGGAAAAATGGGCAGTAGACTCAGTCACTCAGCATGACATAAGGACAATTATTCATCAAAAAACTTAGATGACACAATACACAGCCGACGACAAGGATTTCTTTTCCACTTTGTATAAGAAACAATGTAATGTAACTTGGGTAGGTAACTATACTGAAATATGGTTCCAGGTAAAATTGAATAGACAGATTTAACCCCTTTCATGATCAAACAGTATGAATGTATCAGTTGATATAGGTTGAAACAGAACTTTCAAGTCATAATGCTTACATCATGACTTCTCATGAACATTGTTTAAAAGGCTACTGAATCATAGCAAACTCAAAATTCACGTAAAATTCGTAGCAAATTCAAAATTGTACCTTTGAGGAAGGAAGAGCTGTGGGGTGATGATCAGCAGGGGGAGGGAGACGTCTAACTGGGCATAGGGAAGGAGTTGGAAGTGGACTAGAAACAAAAGAGAAACTCCTTGATTGCACTTGACTCTCAGAACAAATTTTGAGATATTTAACTGGGCATGGGGAATGAGTTGGAGGTAGAGCAAAAACATGAGCATTGCTCCCGGGTTGCACTTCATTCCCAAAATTTCGACCATCAGGGCAAACAGCATCAGCTGTCTCCTTCTGGGTAGAGATTTGGTCCTCCCCTACATCTTTCCAGCTATTTCCATCTCCTTCAGCTGGCAGGGAACAAAATACTTCTGCAAGACGGGGTTGTTAGGGAAATGTTAGAAATATGGACCTTAAAGTCACATAGGCACCTTATACTGTTTCATAAACAAAAAGAAGCACAATTTTAACTTTCATGAGTGAACAGAAAAAGGGCAGCCCGGTGCAGAAGACATCCTGCGTTCATGCAGGGTCCGGGGAAGGGCCGCACCCAAGAGGTGTGATGTAGACAGCCTAACCTAATGCAAGCATTAGTGGCTGCTTCCACAGCTCGAACCCGTGAACTATTGCAAAAAAATGAAAATGCTGCAGTTCACTAGAAAATAATTGTATCTTCCCTAATCTGTTGGTATACAGTATACTAAATTGGTTTATCTGATCTTGATGCATGCTACTCACACATTAGCTCCGCTGAATGTTTTTCTACTTTGTTAAACTGATTCCCGTTAGTTGGCAGCTAAATGACTACTCCATAGACATAGAAATTTACACAGATCAAGAAGCAGAATCTGAACAGACAATCAGTTCCTTACCAGTATTGCTAATGTCTTTTCTGTTGCTGCAAAGCTTTTCGTGTGTTGGTTCTCCTACTGCATTGACAAGCTCAGAGCATGCTGTTTCTCCTACAGTATTGCCAGCTTCATTGCATGAGAAATCACCAAGAGTGCTGGAGGGACTAATGGTGCATGGTAAAGCAGGTTCTACTGCTCTTTCATCTTGTGAGGAGACACCCTGTTATAAGAATTCAAAGTCTTCAGCTATTCTAGCATATGCATATAATGCTAGAGGCAGTTATATCAGTAACAGTCATATCAGTATTGAAGAAGAGGTGAAAATTGTTCATCAGCATCATTGTTGTTGTATCATTGCATTTCATATAATAGGCAGTCACTGCAATACAGAAAATAAGGCATGTAGCTCATTTCCTATTTATACAAGCTTAACTTGAAATTGTTGAAGTTTGGCAAAATGCCAAAGTCCCACATCGGTTGGGAGAAGAGTTGGGAGGATTTTTCCCCCTATAAAAGAAGGCCTAATGTTTAGGATTTATACACACCTCTCATTTGCCTTCTCATCTGTTTAAGGCATTTGTATCTTCTCTCTTTAGTATTATTTCACTTGTATTTTTGGAGTGGAATAAAATATTGGTTGTGTCCGAGGAGCAGGCAAAATTAGCCGAACCTCGTAAATTCTGGTGTTCCCTTTATTGTTGTTTTATTGTCTTATTTATTATTTGGTGACTGTCATAATTTTTGGTATAGTAGTTGTGACTTATTCACACTATATACATTTGGCTTCCGCAACAATTGGTATCAGAGCATGAAGGAGGGAATTGATTACAATGAAGTGTTTTCTCCAATTGTAAAACATTCCTCCATTAGAATTATGTTGGCTTTGGTAGCACAATTGAATTTGGAACTAGTTCAGATGGATGTAAAAAAACCAGAAGGATTCAAAGTTGCTGGAAAAGAAAATATGGTGTGCAAACTTGAAAAATCGTTGTACGGATTGAAACAATCTTCTAGACAATGGTACAAGCGATTTGACGAGTTTATGTTGCGGCAAGGGTACAAGAGAAGCAAATACGATCATTGTGTGTATTTGCGAAAGCTTAAAGATGGTTCCTTTGTATATCTTCTCCTATATGTTGATGATATGTTGATAGCTTCCAAGAATTCGGAAGAAATTGATAAGTTGAAGATTCAACTGAAGAAGGAGTTCAAGATGAAGGATCTGGGTGAGGCAAAGAAAATTCTTGGCATGGAGATAATAAGAGATAGACGTTCAAAGAAACTCTGTTTATCTCAGAAAGAATATTTGAAGAGAGTACTACAACGTTTTGGCATAGATGACAAGACTAAGCCAGTTAGTACTCCACTTGCTCCCCATTTTAAGCTGAGTACTACTATGTCGCCAAAAGATGTAGCTGAACGAGAGTATATGTCAAAGGTACCATACGCAAATGCTGTTGGTAGCTTGATGTATGCAATGGTCTGTACGAGACCTGACATTTCACAAGCTGTTGGAGTTATTAGCAGATATATGCATAATCCAGGAAAGGAGCATTGGCAAGCTGTGAAGTGGATTCTACGGTATATTCATAATACTGTAGATGTTGGGTTAGTTTTTGAGCAGGAAGACAATCAGTCTGTAGTTGGATATTGTGATTCAGATTTTGCGGGTGATCTGGACAAACGAAGATCAACTACTGGTTATGTGTTTACTTTTGCAAAGGCACCAGTTAGTTGGAAGTCTACTTTGCAGTCAACAATTGCTTTGTCTACAACAGAGGCAGAGTATATGGCTATTACAAAGGCTGTGAAGGAGGCAATTTGGCTTCAAGGATTGCTAAAGGAGCTTGGTGTTGAACAAAAAGGTATCACAATTTTTTGTGATAGTCAAAGTGCTATTCAATTAGCGAAGAACCAAGTTTATCATGCAAGGACGAAGCACATTGATGTTCGGTATCATTTCGTACGAGAAATCATAGAAGAAGGTGGAGTCACGATGAAGAAAATTCATACTACAGAGAATCCTGCTGATATGCTGACAAAAGTGGTGACTACGATCAAGTTTCAACATTGTTTGGATTTGATCAACATTGTTGAACACTGAAGATTGAAGATGAAGACACAACCAAAATTTGTTATTGAGAGAGAATTGAAGATGTGGAATTTTGCCAAGGTGGAGATTTGTTGAAGTTTGGCAAAATGCCAAAGTCCCACATCGGTTGGGAGAAGAGTTGGGGGGATTTTTCTCCCTATAAAAGAAGGCCTAATGTTTAGGATTTATACACACCTCTCATTTGCCTCCTCATCTGTTTAAGGCATTTGTATCTTCTCTCTTTAGTATTATTTCACTTGTATTTTTGGAGTGGAATAAAATATTGGTTGTGTCCGAGGAGTAGGCAAAATTAGCCGAACCTCGTAAATTTTGGTGTTCCCTTTATTGTTGTTTTATTGTCTTATTTATTATTTGGTGGCTGTCATAATTTTTGGTATAGTAGTTGTGACTTATTCACACTATATACATTTGGCTTCCGCAACAGAAATAACAACTAAGCGTACCCTGAGCAGAGATTCCCTGAAAAATACAATACAAGGAAGATAGCAAATGGTCCCGTGTAGTTAAAGATACCATACAGTTTAAACTAGTAGTTGTAGAACTATAGATGTGTTTCAAAAGTGAAAGAAAGATCCTGGAGTTTGACTATAAAAAATACAAATGTCCTTTTTCTTCTTTATTTTGTAGTACAAACAAATGAAAAAAAGGCAGAAGACCATCTAGGAATTGATTGGTGGATCATACAGAGGACAAGGGTGGAGATAGAAGTCTTTTGGCATTTGCAAAAAAATAGAATACTTAATTGCTTATTGGGGACTTGATTCAGAAGCAGCTCTTATTGTTAACAGCTGACAATATCAAGACCAGGAGAGGATTTCGGACGAAGCTGCGAACTAAGATGCTTGTTTTAGTTCTGAGAGACCAAGGAAGGTTAGTGTAATGAGCTAGAAGAATTCCACTAAGAGAAAGCACTGGGGAGTAATGTAAGAAATAATATAAACATGACAAGAGAAGAAAGAGGTGACTGCATCATCTACTACGCTCTAATCAATTACGAAAAACAGACTAAGCAGAATAAATAGCATATTGCTGAGCAGAACAAAGGATAAAAGTTATTCTAACAAATTCTACGAGGCAAGCTTCCATCTTTGTACTCATTCCTTAGAAAATCATGATCGTAAACATGATAAACTCTCTATGAACCACCCAAAGATTCAAAAAGTAAGTACTGTTACGACTCTGTCAAGAACAAGGCACGCCCTGTAACTCTGATGTGACTCATACCACCTCAACAATCAAGTGCTAGATTTGCAGCTCATATGCATATAGGTCTGCATACTTCATAGTGTAAACTTTTGGGATGTGCCAATCAGCCGCTGCAAGCAATGCAGAAGAGGAAACTACAAGCTTTGGATAACCATACTTTTCAACCTTGGAATTCATGAAAGATTGTGATGAGATATATTTTAATCACAGATACACATTCATTATTAGTGCATTCCTGCAGGGTATATAAATGAACAATGTTAAAAGCAGTTCTAACTTCTAAGTGTAAGTTGTTTGTGAATTGTGAAACAGAAAATCATTTCTGGAAAAATGCTCTACTATTAAATTCCAGAAATTTGTAAAATTTTCGTGCGGGTGCTTGTACTGATCAACTAGGGCAGCCTAAGTTAGCAGTAAGATCCACCTATATCGATTTCATTGAGATGTTTTACGTACTCTTAACAGATTTGAGGAACCATTTTGTCCAACAGCAGAGGAGACCATTTGATGGACTAACACAAATACGGGAGATGATAAATGAAAAGCTCAAGTAACCAAGCGCACCAGCAATGAAAATTAGGGCAGTGGACTCCACTTGACATGAAGACAATTACTCCAACAGTTAGATGACACGAGAATACAGTATGCAGGATGCTTCAATAAAGACAAACATTAACATGCAATTCCCACTTCATAACTCCTTAGAAGAAAGAGTTTTGCAAAATAACTGAAAGGAATATTTCCAACTTCTAATACTTTCTTGAAACTATATTTCTACCAGAATTTTGTTAACAATTTAAACAGATATATTTTATTAGCTGATTTCCAGTTCAAAGAAGGGATTATTACTTGGATTTACACCTTAATAGAATAATTTCACGTCCAACAAATTAAATGGAATAACAATCAGCAAGTTGTCCCTCAATTTTATCTGTAAATATACATTGCACAGAATTAGTCCTAAGTCCTACCCTTCTTGTATAGCTTACATAAAGGACTTCGATATGGTAAGATGATTTTATCCAATATGCTTATATAGGTTAGGATAAATTACTTAAATAGGAGTTTACAGAGAATCAATTTTTATTTCCAGTAAATGCAATGTTTTCATTTCCAGTTTGGATAAGAAATGTTGAAGGAATGGATCCAGGTAAAACTGCATAGACATACTTTTCTCCTTTCAGAACCAAACAATATGAACTTAGCTACTTATTAATTGATAAAGGTGAAAAATGTTTCATCAGAAAACATATTCTACTTGATGGAATTATTTTTAGTATTTGCTTCAATCAACACAGACATCGTTGCTTCATATTACTTGTTTTAATCAACATCTCGACATTGTGGTCAAACTAAAATAGTAAATATTATCATCAAAACACACTCCTCCTACCCTATCCACTCCTCTTACAATTGTCATTTACTTTTATATCCAACCAAAGCAGGAAAATAATTAACACAGAAGAATTCTTAGTAAAACATTTTCCCCAAAATAATATTTTCATCAAAAGTGACTCGAGTCTCCGAGCAATTGTACCTCTTGTAAATTAGTAGTGCTTTCATCATTGCTCTCTAGATCGCGAAGTATAGCTTCTATGAGTTCTTTGTAGCCACAATCCTCAATAAAGGCCCATCCCTCATTTCCGCCGTATTCCTACAAACAGTAACGATAAATAAACAAAAAATCTCGCCTAATCAGCCCCAAAAATCGCCAATGAAACAGGGCGTTATTTTGGGGAAACCTAACCAGCTATATTAGATTATTAACGTTACCTTGAGGAGTTTATTCACAGTTTCCCGAACTAGCGATTCATCAAAGCCGAAAGATGTCATGGCATCAATTGCTGCGTCTATTCGGCCTAATCGCTGCCAATAAAAACCAAACAACAGTGTTAAGAAAACAGTACAGTATAAAGCAAAGAATAAAAGCTGAAAAATTCATCAAACCTTTCTGGGTCTGCCTCTGGGTGCCATTGTTGCGTATGCCTCAAGACACAGCAGAAGAAGAAGAGATGAAAGAGTGCGGAGGAAAAAGAAAAAGAAAAAAAAAAAGGAAAACGCACAATATGTGCATGTTGTTTTATCAGAGGCAGGGGCGGACTCACCTTGTACGAAGGGGTTCAGTTGAACGAAGCTTCGTTGGAAAAATTAATTATTTTTACCTTTAAATTTTATCAGAAAATTATGAACCTGATATATATTGTAATACCTGAACCCACTTCGCACTAACAGAAGCCGTAGAGCACTGCCAAAGCGGGCTCAAACTTCAACGTACGGCCAAGGTCCCAAGTTCGAAACATACCTTATGGCCCTTTTTACATATTTTGTTTTGTTTTCTGACATCGCTTTATGATTCTTTTTCTCATATTTAAAATCCAATAAAAGCTATTTTTATTAAACTCCTTCATTTTACTTCAGAAAAATTTAATCCTTTCGAAAAAGTGAATTTTTGTTCTACCACGTTATCGAATTACTTGTAATCTTTTACTTTAGTTTAGTTTATATGAAATTGTTAATTTGTATTATATTCAAAGCTTTAGTTCGGTGTAAAATATCTTTTTCTTTAATAATTTGTATACATTAGTTTAGTTTATTACTCTCTTTTTTTCATGCCTTTTGTTTGTAACAATTTTCTATGTTAAATTTATAGTATAATTTTTAAGTAGGTTAAATACTTTTTGGTTAAAATTGCTGAATTTTCTGAAATAGATTTTGTTAATTTATAAAGATAAACATTTAAAAAATTAATGGATGGAATTTTCTTTGTTATTTTTTTTAAAAAAAATTCCCTACCTTTCGAAAAAAATGACTTCATTTTGAAGTGATTTCATGAACAAAAAAAGCATTGCACACATTTCATTTACCACTCCACTTATACAATCGATTACCGTAATTTTGATTGAACCCATTTGTACAAAATTTTAGGTCCACTACTGATCAAAAGAGTTAATACGTTCTGATCATATACAGATATACACGTGGCATTCTCTATTGGCAGAATCGATTTTTAATTTTCGATAATCGTGGAATTTGATATTTATTGTAATTAAATATTAATAGCACTAAGTACTTTTTTCTTAAATATGCTTGTTAGGCCAACATCAATAAACCCGAATTAATTCGATACTCATAGTGAGTGTCAAAATCTCTTGTATTTAATTAAATTAACAACAAGAACCATTTATGAATATTCAAAGGTAAGCATGAACACTGCAAAGATAGTAACAAATGATAAAAACTTAGCATAAATATGTCTCATTTATTTTTATTAAAATTAAGATGTATGAATCTGAAGTCATAAATTTGTCTTTGTCTATAATTTAATAAATGTATAATTCAAATAAAATGCTAATTAATTTAATACTATATCAATAAAATGTCATTAAGTTCTGAAGTGATTATAAAAAGATAAAATTAAACTTGCATTAAGCCAATGCAAACGGACTGAATTATAAAATATTATCATGTAATTGTAACTAGTTGGAGAGTCAATCAATTTTACTTCACTATATTTTCCTCTGAAGTATTCATTAAAAATTGTTGTTTTAGGAGTAATAATTTTGTAAGCACTTTCTACATATGCCGATTTTGCTTCGAAGAACTAATATCCAAATTTCTTACACTAAATTACAATTTTTTTTTATCCTTATAGTCACTAGGGTGATTTGTACGAATAGGGTAGTTTTGTGCTGGTATTTATTTTATCTTCGCTTTAGTTGCCTAGTTTTGTGCATAAATGCCTTTTTAAAGTTTAATGAGAAAATTTTGGCTTTAAAAACCCTTACTTCTTCTCTTTCTATTTCTCTTTCTCCTTTTAACTTTTTAACAGTAGAACCTTTTTTGTATTTAGACTTACGAGTCTAATTTTTATCGGTTCACCTCAAATCAACATTTATACTTAAATTATAATTAGGAGCCTGAAATTTAAAATTAAAGCATTGAAAGTGGAAACATTGCAATTTGCATCTTTTGATCCTTCATGGTATGGCTTTATTTAGTTGCTCTATATATCCCAAGATTTTTTATTTTTTTAGAAGAATAGAGTGCATCGAATTTAATTCTTTTTTTGCCTGTTCATTTTGACAAAATAAATTGAACAAGCCTCTCTCTATAGTAAATAAGAAATATTCAGAAACTTAAAATCAAGGTTCCTTTTTCATAATGCTTCTTTATTCGACCTCTAGTATACCATGCATTTAAAAAGAATAGCAAGTTTTGATGTAGGAGTCGACACACTTTATTGTAAGTGTAAATTTTAAAAGAGTTTAACTTTTATGTATTAAGGTAAAAAAATATTTATACAATTATATTATTTAATAGGTAATTACAGATAAATTTATGAATAAGCATAATTAGTATAAGGGTAAAAATGATAACATAGTTATCATAATAATTAACAATTTCACCATTTAATTACTCATATGTTATGTTAAGCTTGTAATGGTTCCTCCATATTTGATGGTAATATAGTTTTTACAAATAGTTTACTTATTGCATACTTTCTACATAAAGGGAAAAAAGTACACATTTCAAAGGTTAAATGTGTTAAGTAGAAATCACAAGGACCAAAATCATAATGTAAAGATAACTGAGGGACAAAAAGTGATATCGTCCCTTAATTCACAAGCAAAATTTTCGAAATTGGGCAATTTAGACATTAAAATAATCCTTCTAATCACGTTTTGGCCTAATACTTCATATAGTGAAACCACAAATAAACAAAAACTGTATTGTGATTTTTTAAACTAAATCGGAGATTAAGATTTATAACTGGTGAGAATCTCTCAAACAATATGTGTCGTCCAATTTTTTACCCTTCTTGCCTTCTTTCCTATCTCCTATCATATGTAATACAATAGACTTTTGCTAAAAAGAAATAAAAAAAAGAAAAAAACAAATTCGAGATGCTTTTTGTATTTCCAAAACTAAATGAGAGTTAAACAATACTTACTTGATTTAGAAGTTCGGTCATCATCTTACATTTGCTCTTCATCTCACCAAAAAACTATAAATTGGCAGTGACTAATTCTGTTCTCATGCTCCTCAAATTACTAATCATAAGGTCCACTGCTCGTTTTAGTTCCTTAGCATTATTGACCTCACTAATTGTTTTAATCCTATTTTTTAGTTTCCATTGTACTTATCTTTGTTGCCTTCTGTCTCTCCATTTTCTCTTTTATATGGAAAAGAAATACAAAGCAAACCAAAAAAGGCATCCTTCTGAACATTGATTCTAGATCCAAATCGTTTGTGTAGAAATTAAATAGAGATAAAAAAAATCAAATTAAAAGTTTTAAATATAACTATTCCCCTGCCTTCTTTGTCTAAATGATAGTAGGCGATAATTATGTAGTTTAGCTACTATTGACGCTCTAACTTAGCTGCACTTTATTGATAATTGAATGTTAAATGATAACAAATTGCTCTAATTAAAAACTTTATGCTTTGTAGGAGCAATTCCGGACTATGAGGACATTAAAGAGTGTTTTGGAGTTAATATGGAGCAATGAAGACCAAAAGGAGGTGAGCGCGTGCAAAAGAAGAAAGAAAAAATGAAGGCAGAAATCTCCTCCAGATGCGCGGTCGATCCGCGGTCGCGCACTGGCCGCGCTCGTTAGGCAGAACAAGGGGCAATATGCGCGGTCCATCCGCGGTTAATCCGCGGCCGCGCACGTCTCTCCGAGAATTTTTATTTCAGGGGTAAATTTGTAAGTTCAGAGGCGACTCTCCTTGACCTATATGAAGCCCAGCTCGCCCAAAAAGAGGGTATCTTGGTTTTTGGAAGGATTTTGAAGGCAAGAACGACAAAGAGCAAGATGGAAGATTCGGCATAGAGTTTTTATCTTTCTTCCTCTTGTTTTATCATTGATGATGAATTCTATTGTTATGATTGTGAAAACAATTATGCATAGCTAAACTCCTAATCTAGGATTTTTATGGAACCTATTGGAGGATGATTTTTTTGTTATGTTAATATAGATTTGCCATAGTATTTTCTCTATTTGTTCAACTATATTATGATTGTTGTTGATTAAAGGGCCCTTAATCGACTGTGCTTATTTAGTATGTATTACTCGGGATAGAGTGCATATTTAGGTAGTTGTTGAATAACACCACTCCTAACGTATATAAGGGATCAATACGAAAGGTTTAAAGGTGGGATTAGGGATCACGAAACCTTGGGTGCGATCTAAGTGAGCTGTACTTAAGGCTAACTAACGTAATTCGGGAGAATATATCTAGTATATTGTTGTAATTACTCGGGAGAGAGTTACGACGGTCAGAGTGCTCATGATCAATAGAGAAGACTTAGGCAAATTTATAGCAAACGTAGCGGAAAGGATTCCGACAATAGGGGAAATCAGAACCTTAGATCATTTCAATTCTTGTCTACAACCCGTTCGTAGTTAGTTCTTAATTATTACATTTTCATTACGTAATATTTAGTAAGTAAACATCCAATCTATTACTTAAATATCTCCGAAAATTGAATACGTGTATTTATGTAAGTCCAATAGCTGTGATTAATAGGTTAATTCCCTGTGAGATTTGACTCCGGACTTGTTAACCGGAATATATTTGCAGTGACCGCTTTGTCCTTTTTATAAGGCATAGTTGGGCGTGATCAAATTTTGGCGTCGTTTCCGAGGAATTCACGATGTTATTAATTGCAGCTAAAAGAAGTTCTAAATTTTTTTGTGTAGTCACTTTTCTTCAATATAAACCGAATACATTGAAATTCTAACGTTTGTAGTCTTGGGTATTACATGTGCATGCCTAGAAACTCCTCAAGAACTGGTGAATTGTTTGAAGCATTATTAGATCTTGAGAAAGTTTTCAAGGCATTGAATCGTGCAAACAAGAAAGGCAAACAACAACAGAACTCAACAGAACAAATCGAACCAGATATGGGAGACGAAGTAAACAACATAAATAATGGGAATGACCCGAACAATCAGGGTGTGGTGCCGCTTGTTCCAGAAGCAGCATTATACGATTGGGCACAACCCACTGCCAACAACTTAGTAACCGCAATTGCAATCCCTCAGATACAAGCAGAATCATTCCAAATCACAAATACCATGCTACATTTGTTGTAGAACAAGGGACTGTTCTCAGGGTCATACGTTGAAGATCCTCAGCATCATCTGAAGAATTTCTTGTCAATCTATGCCATGCAAAGGCAACATAATGTGACACCGGAAGCAATACGGCTGTTGTTGTTTCCATTCTCAGTGACGGAAGCGCCTCATACTTGGCTTAATTCACTCCTCATAAACTCCATCACTACTTGGGAGGAATTAGTCAAGTAATTTGTGAACAAATTCTACCCACCCAATAAGACTGCTCAACAAATTGATGAGATATTGAGCTTCATACAGAAACCAATAGAGACATTACAAGACACGTCAGAGAGGTTCAAGGGTATGCTGGTTACGTATCCACATCATGATATTCCGGAGTAGATGTTGAGGCAGAGGTTTTACGTGGGATTGGCAGATAGCTTAAAGGCCAATGTTGATGCTTCAGCAGGTGGAGCATTTTTGAGCAAAACATTCAGAGAAAGTAAGATCTTACTTGCAAGATGGCCTAAAACTCAAGATGGACGACATGAAACGCTCTAATCGCTCCTGTGGTTCACTCAGGGCTTTAGACCCAACTAACTTTATAGCTGAAAATATGGCCACTCTAGTGACACAAATGAGTATCCTTACCAAAAAAGTTGATGAATCAAGCCAGAAGCAGCATGTACACATAGTTGATAAAACTAATGGGGGCTTATGTACATCATGCATTAATCAACTATATGTTTGCTCGTGGAGTGCGCAAGGTGATAACCAGCAATATTAGGAGAACACGAATTATATGGCCAACTATGGGGGATAGAGGAAAGGTGGTCAGAATTAGGGTCAGCAGAATCAACAATATAGACTAGCTCAGCAGCAGTACAACAACAACAACAATCTTGGGGCTATGCGACCACAGGGTCAAGTGGTGTCTTACCAAAGGCAACAGGGTTACAACCAACAAAATTAGTAGCAGGATTATCAACAACCTCAACAACAACAGATTGTGAGACACGATTATGGGTTTGCTAAACTTGAGGGGATGATGCAACAATTGCTTTGGTCCACTGGAAATATAACTGAAAGAGTAGACTCACGTGAATCAGCGATAAAGAATATTGAGATTCAATTAGGACAGATTTCGATGGCTTTAAATAATCATCCCAAGGGACGTTACCTGCAGACACACAAATTAATCCAAAAGAGCAGGTCCCAAAACAACTTATAGCAGTGAGTCTACGAAATAGTAGAGAACTATATCTGGAGCAAGAAATTGCTCGTGAAAGCTGACCTACTAAAACACTGGTGCCAGTACCCATTAAGTTAGATGAATCAATAGGGTTAACTGAGGTGACAATACAAAATGCACAAGAGAACACCAGCAAAGAAGAAGAGGTTGCAAAAGAAACTGAGGTAACATAGGAAACGACAATAAAAGCAGTTCCTGAGAAAGAAAAAAATCAAATCACAGGGAAGAAGCGACCTCCAACACCATTCCCACAAAGATTGGCCAAGTATCAGAAAGTTGAGCAGTATAAGAAATTCTTGGAGATGTTGAAGCAAATTCAGGTAAACATTCCATTTATTGACGCCTTAAAAGAAATGCCTGGTTATGCAAAAATGATGAAGGACTTGTTGTCTCGTAAGTTTGACTTTCAAGACTTGTCCACGGTTACACTGACTCAGACATGTAGTGTTTTTTGTGATGAGACCCATAGCTGAAAAGTTGTCCGACCTAGGGAGTTTCACAATCCCATGCACAATAGGCAACTATGTGTTTGCTAAGGCACTATGTGACATGGGGCAAGCATAAACTTGATGCCCCTGTCTATCTACAAAAGGTTGGGCATTGAAAGAGCTATACCCACGTCCATGTTACTACACCTAGCTGACCGGACAGTGAAGAGGCCCTCTGGTATTCCAGATGATGTATTAGTACATGTGGGGAAGTTTGTGTTCCAAGCAAATTTTGTCATTCTTGACTGTCGGGTTGACGAGGAAATTCCCATAATTTTGGAAGACCATTCTTGGCCACTAGGAGAGCTTTAATTGACTGTGAAACTGGAGAGCTCAAAATGAGATTAAATGATGAAGAGATAACATTCAACGTGTAGAAATCTATGCGGCAACCAAGTGAATTTGCTAATTGCTCTCTAATAGATGCTGTGGATGTAGTTTTGGAAGAGGAAGACGAGACATTGAACACTAAAGACCCTCTAAAATCCTGTCTCATGAACTTAGATGAAGCCAATGGAGAAGACCTGGCAGAGTGGGTACTTGCTCTTGAAGGCCAAGGTTTTTGGAGAAGGGAGTTCGAATTTGAGCCTTTGCACTTAGAGGAAAGAAAAACTCCTCCAGCTAAGGCATCGATAGAAGATCCACCAAAGTTGGAACTGAATCCACTTCCACCTCATCTCAGGTATGCCTTCTTAGGACCTAACGCAACTTTACCTGTTATTATCTCATCTAGTTTGTTAGATGTGCAGGCAGAACAACTTTTGCAGGTACTGACGGAGTGCAAGACTGTAATTGGGTGGACCATTGCATACACTAGGGTATCAGCCCGACCTTCTGTATGCATAATATTTTACTGGAAGATGGGCACAAACCTTTCAAAGAACATCAAAGAAGGCTGAACCCCAAAGAAATGGTGAAGAAAGAAGTGATTAAGTAGTTAGATGCGGGAATCATATTCCCCATCTCTGACAACAACTGGGTTAGCACAGTTCAGTGTGTGCCAAAAAAGGGAGGTATGACGGTAGTGAAAAATGAGAAGAACGAATTAATCTCTACACGAACATTCACAGGTTGGCGAATCTGTATGGATTATAGGAAGTTGAACTTGGCTACCCGGAACGACCATTTCCCACTGTCATTCATTGATCAGATGCTAAATAGATTGGCAGGGAGGTCCCACTTTTGCTTTCTGGATGGGTACTCGGGGTATAATTAGATCTCTATTGCCCCAGAGGACAGAGAGAAAACATCATTCACCTGCCCTTATGGAATCTATGTTTTTCGAAGAATGTTGTTTGGCATATGCAATGCACCTACCACATTCCAAAGATGAATGATGGTCATCTTCACAGATATGGTAGAGGAAATAATGGAGGTCTTCATGGATGACTTCTTAGTGTGGGGAATTCATTCGATGATTGCCTTATGAACTTGAGAAGAGTATTTAAGAGTTGTATTGAGACGAATCTGGTACTCAACTAGGAAAAGTGCCATTTCATGGTACAGAAAGGTATAGTCTTAGGGAACCTAGTGTCAAGTAAAGGCATTGAGGTAGATCGTGCAAAGGTTGATATGATAGAAAAGCTTCCACCACCTATTTCCGTCAAAGCAATCAGAAGTTTCCTTGGGCATGCCGGTTTCTGTAGGAGATTTATAAAATATTTTTCCAAAATTGCTAACCCTTTGTGTAAATTGCTTGAAAAAGATCACCCTTTTTTTGTTTTCTGATGACTGCAGGGTAGTGTTTGAGGAATTGAAGAATAGACTGGTAACAATACCTATCATAGTTGCCCCTAACTGGGAGCAACCATTTGAGCTGATGTGTGATGCGAGTGACTATGCTGTGGGAGCAGTTCTTGGGCAGCGAAAAGATAAAATCATGCATCCAATACACTACGCAAGTAGAACGCTGAGTGGAGCCTAACTAAATTACACTGTGACCGAGAAGGAGATGCTGGCAGTGGTGTTCGCATTTGACAAATTCAGGTCATACCTAATAGGCTCGAAGGTAATTGTTTATACTGACCATGCTACTCTCAGGTGCTTAATCGAGAAGAAGGAGTCAAAGACGCGCATGATTCGATGGGTGCTACTGCTGCAAGAATTTGACTTGGAGATCCGTGACCGAAAGCGAACCAAGTGGCTAATCACTTGTCTTGGCTGGAAGGATCCGAGAAGAAGGTTGAGGTGGAAGAGATTGTGGAAACTTTCTCGGATGAACAACTATTATCCACAAGTCTTGAGGAAGTGCCATGGTATGCAGACATTGCAAACTACCTGGCGAGCGATATTTTTCCTTATGACCTCTCTTCTGTCCAAAAGAACATGTTCTGTCACATGTATTATTGGGAGGAGCCTTATCTATTCAGGATTTGTATATTTAACATTCGGAGATGTATCCCCGAGATAGACCAATCTTCTATTTTGCAGGCATGTCACGCATCACCATATGGTGGGCGTTTCGGGGGAATAAGGACAACTGCGAAAGTCTTGGAGTCGGGCTTCTACTAGCCAACATTGTTCAAAGATGCACATTTATGGATAAAGGGTTGTGATGAATGCCAATGAGCCGGGAATATTTCCCGCCGACATGAGATGACTATGAACTCAATTCAGGAGGCAGAAGTGTTTGATGTATGAGGAATTGATTTCATAGGGCCTTTCGTCAGCTCATATGGCAACTAGTACATACTCGTCGCTCGGGACTACGTGTCCAAATGGGTAGAGGCTGCAGCGCTCCCTACAAATGATGCAAAGGGGGTAATTGGGTTTTTGAGGAAGAACATATTCACCCGATTTGGCACTCCAAGGGCAATAATTAGTGACGGAGGCACTCACTTTTGTAATCGAGCCTTCGCGAAGTTGTTAGAGAAGTATGATGTACGCCACAAGGTTGCCACCCCATAGCATCCAAAAACAAGTGGGCAAGTGGAAGTTTTGAATAGAGAGATAAATAGTGTGTTGACTAAGACTGTGAATCCTATTAGAACGGATTGGACAAGAAAGTTAGATGATGCACTTTGGGCTTATCGAACCGTTTTCAAAACTCCAATTGGCATGTCGCCATACAAGTTGGTGTTTGGGAAGGCGTGTCACTTA
Source organism: Nicotiana tabacum (assembly GCF_000715075.1). Classification (NCBI taxonomy): domain Eukaryota; kingdom Viridiplantae; phylum Streptophyta; class Magnoliopsida; order Solanales; family Solanaceae; genus Nicotiana; species Nicotiana tabacum. The sequence goes on from NC_134085.1 coordinate 75,092,076, forward strand.
CCGGTAGAGTTGGAGCATAGAGCTTTGTGGGCGTTGAGGCAGTTGAATCTCGATATTAAAGCTGCGGGAGCAAGTAGAGTCACGGAGTTGCACGAGCTTGATGAGTTTTAATATCACGCTTTTGAGAGCACAAGATTATACAATGAGAGAATGAAGATGATACATGATAAAAATATTATTGAGCAGAGTTTTAAACCCGGAGATAAGGTATTGCTATCCAAATCAAGACTGAGGTTATTTCTGGGCAAATTAAAGTCAAAATGGTCAGGGCCATTTCGTATGGTTGAAACTCACCCCACTAGTGCGTAGAGATTGCTGCAAAAAATGACTCGCGCACGTTCAGAGTCAATAGGCACAGGTTAAAGCATTATGTGGGCATGGATGAAGCGAAAATGTTGTCGGTGACTCGTTTGCTCGAGCCACCAATGTTGGGTGAGCCTTAATTGTGATAACTTTCGTCGTGTCGTGATGTTAAACCAGGCGCTTCATGGGAGGCAACCTATTATAATGTGTATACATAAATTGATATATAAAAAATAAAAAATAAAAATTGAACAAAAATTTGCAACATATGTGATCGCGCATTGACCACGCTTAGGCCGCGCACATTGTGACCTGCACTGTTGCAACATCCGCGACCGCGCACTTCATGACCCCTACTGTCCCACGTTCACGGCCGCGCATTGACCGCGGACCGACCGCGCACTGGGCGTCGTCTTTAGGTTTATTTAGAGTTAATTTTTTTTTATTTTTCTTCTTTTCTTATATTCTCATTACTAATAACTCCCCCCTCCCCCTTCCTTTTTTCTCTTCTCCCCTACCCCTTTTCACTTAACCCAAATACCTGATTCCCCCCCCCCCATTCTCTTATAAATCAAAACAAACAAAAATCTAGAACTAAAAGAACCCCATCCCTTCTTCCCCCACCGAATCGATCCCCCACTCTATCCTCTTCTCTCTTCTAACTTCTTCTCCTCACACAACATACTCACAAGTCCATCAGGTAAGGGCCCTTGTTTAAATTTTGGTTGGGTTATTTGAATTTCTTAGTTATGTAGTAGTTTTCTTCTTATTTTGTTTTGTAGTAGATTTCTTCTAGTATTGTGCTCTAGTTACACTCATGGGTATGTCGGGGTAGTAGTCAAATTTTATCTTGACGGGTTAGGTTGACATTGTATATCTGTGGTTGAATTAGGGTTATCAAATTGTTATCTGGGAGTTCGGGTGAATTGTGCAATCCAAGTGTTTGTTTAAATGCAAAGTGAGTCTTGAATGTAATTTATGACCAATTGTGCGGGTGAAGTCTGAGTTACCGCCCTTGGTTAACATATTTTGTTTTTCGCTGATAGTGATATTTGTTTCAGGTAGTATGACGCCATCAAAGAAACGAAGAACCATAGGTACATCCTCCAGTGGTCACGCTGGACGATCTAGGCCATGAGCTTCAGCTAATGTTCGCCAGTATGATAGTATCAAGTTCGTCTACAGCGAGGCTCAGGACCGTTTTGGTAAAAAGGCACCAAAGAAACCCGTACCGGAGAGGGGAATTGATATAGGGTCCCTCCAATATGACTGTCCCAACATGTACCATGAATTGGTTCGGTGCAGGCTGGATAATTTCTTTGAAGAGTCGGACGAAGCTTATTTGATAGTTGTGAGGGAGTTTTACGCGAACATTCCGGAACATGTGAACGATGTTTGCACGGTTCGAAAGAAAAATGTGGACGCATCCATATAGGCCATTCAAAGAGCTTATCGGTTGCCAATGTTCAGGGAGGACCCTGATGCGGAGGACTACTATGTCACCTATGGCAGACAATCCACCATATGGAGTTTGTTCTTTGGCACAATATGTGTGCCCAACAAGGAAGTAGTGTGGATTATACCATGGAAGAAGTTTCATTCGGCATGACTCACCTTTTAAGGGAAGTGTTGGTTGTATATCATCAATAGCCGCTTGCTACCTTCCTCCAACACCACTGAAGTGAATGGTCCAAGAGCTGTATTGATCTGGTGCTTCTGAATGGCCACGATTTTGATGTGGCCAAGGTTATTTACGACGAGATGTTCATCCGTTGTCCAGTGAGGAGGTATGGGTTCTTCTTTCCTTCTCTAGTCACTAAGTTATGTCGGGAAGCACGGGTACCAGAGAACTTGAGCGTGGATGGAAGAGTGAAGAAAGAAACAAAGTTCAGGGTGGATAAAGTGACCATCGGGAAGGATCCTGTTGCACCTGTTGAGTCTGCTAGCGATGAATCTGATGCTCCTGATGAGGGTACTGAAGGGCAAACTGAGGTTGTGGCTGCCTCACCTCTACATGAGCGGGTTATTGAGGGTACTTCAGTATCATATAGGACACGAGAATGACGGCCTTAGAGCAGGAAATGGCAGGGATGCGTACTTCTGTCACAGACTTGGGAACTCGAGTAGATGCCCTTGCTACCCAAAGTTCCAAATCTAAGAGGAGAGTCATGGATTGGTTGCATGCGCTTGGCAGAGCCTACCATCTTGATCCCGACACTGTCTCCGACCAGGACTGATTCTACCAGGGAAGTTCCTTTACCTTACATTCTTCTTTGTGTGACATGAGGACATGCCACCATTTTAAGTGTGGGGTAGGGGATATGTTGTATATATATATATAGGAATGTAACTTGATTTTAGTCTTTGGTTAGTTTGATTTTATTCTTTGGTTAGTTTTTCTAAATGTGTGAATGTGTGAAAAATTCAAAATTTTGACTTGTCCCGACAATGGATATCACTCGACGGGTTTCTTGAGGGTCTAAGTTGAAAGAAAGAAAAAAAAGAAAAGATTTTATTTTGTAGGTAGTGTATCAATTCCCTCTTGGTTTTTCTTCGGACCGTGGTTCTTTTCCAAGTGGGCTATGGGCTAATATGGAAATAGGATCTCTTAACGTCGTTATGCCTTGAATATAGCGGGTACTTTAGTATGACGCTTAGGCTCAATTGTTGATTCTTGTTAGATTGCTTTAAATTGTACTCCCCGTGTTCCAGTTTATGTGAACCTATTTCTTTTTTGGTCCATTCCAAAAAGAATGACCCCTTTCTAAATTTGGTAACAATTTAACTTAAACTTACAATTCTACCCTTAATGAGAAGCTTTTATAAACACACAAACACTATGGGCCCCTTTTTGACTTGTTTAGGACCACAAATCCCAAAAGTCCTCATTTTTTTTAAACTCCGTGCCTAGTCAAACATGTTCATATAAATTGGAACGGAGGGAGTATGTTCTTAATGTTACATCTCGCATTTTCGTACGTTAAAATTTCGTTTTCAGTTAACCAACGTAGACTCGGGGATGAGATCATCTTGACGTTAACATACTTATACTATTTATAGCAAGCGATAAATAAGTGTTATGAAGGATAAAGGGGTACACGAATTAAAGAAAATGAGTTTCGTTGAAAGTGGCCAATTTGGAAAATACGGGTCGCACGATAATACCTGATAATTATGAACTAGTACCATGCAAGGTACCATATGACCATGGTAGTTTAAAAATAAATAGAATTTTAAGTAATTTGTGGTAATTTTTAAGTTATGCGGGTAATTAATTAATTACCGGATAATCGAACATTACCCAGTTAACTAATAAGCGGACAAAACTTAACTAATTATGCCCAAAAGACACGTGGCACAAGGCCACTAACTAGGAAGGATGATTCATTAAAATGTGATAGGTGTCTATATCTAATGTAACCTAAAGACAAGTTTTAACAAGACTTGTAAAAATCTGATCCAAAAAAGACAATAAGTCTTTAGTTTCAATTCATACTTTTGACTTAAAGATTAAGTCTTAAAAAGCAACTTCAACGTTTCTATCTTTATTATTCAATTCCATTTCAAAAGCTAGAATTAGAAAGTAACTTCAACGTTTCTGTCCATGATATTCAATTCCATTTTAAAAGCTAGAAACAGAAAGCAACTTCAACAATGTTGGATTAAAGTTTGACATTTAAATTGAATCCATTTTGGGTTCACAAAGCGTTAGAACATAAGCAAAACTCTGTTGAAGCAAATTTCAAGTTTCTAAAAAGAGTACGGTGCAATCTTCGCCAGGAATATTATACAGAGTTTTCCTACTCCAGGTATGTTAAGGCTCTCCCTTCTTTATTTTGGCATGGTCCAAATCATACTGAAGAAACAAGCAAATACACAGTTTCTATAAATTACTCTATTCATAGAAATAGTAGGGGTGTCTATATTCTTGATTCCCCATGAGAATTGTTATTATCTTCTGTTCATGGGTCTCAGAATAATACGTAGTTGGAAAAGTTTATCTGGAAGGAAATATCGAGATTATTATATATTTTTCATGCATTTCGCTCATTTATACATGTGCATTGACCCATGACCAGATGGCGTTATATACGCGTATATATGTAAATATATGTATATGGGATATGGGAAAAGGTTACGGCATTATATACACACCACCACCTGATCAGCTGGTATATGATGATGATGTTGCCCACAATGGCTGAAATATGATTCAAACGATGTTATATACGCGTATATATGTATGTATATGTATATGGGATATGGGAAGAGGTTATGGCGTTATATACGCACCACCACCTGATCAGCTAGTATATGTTGATGATGTTGCCCACAGTGGTCGAGACGATATGATTGGATGCCCTCAGTGGCTTGATGACATTATGTACACCCATACCTATGCATGACACAACATTTATACGTATGTGCTTGATATTATAAACGTTTCAGAATTTTCAAAGTTATTCAGATTTAAAGATGTGTTTCAGTATTCCATGTTTCATCTATGTCTTTTACGTACTAATTTCCATGCCTTACATACTTAGTACATTTTTCGTACTGACGCCCTATTTCACGGGGCCTGCGTTTCATGCCCGCAGGTGCAGGTATGAAAGCTGACGGTCCCCCTTCTTAGGATCCCTGATTAGCAAGAGTTGGCGTGCTCCATTTGATTCGGAGCTGCTTTTGATATTGGTATGATACGTTTGTACATATACATGTATATGGGTATGACGTGGCTCAGTCTCGTCTTTGTACAGTTATGTTTCTGTTAGAGGTCTGTAGATAATATGTCTAGTTGTGATGTATGTGGCCTTGTCGGCTTTCAGTTATTGGATGTATAGTTGTCTATAGCAGCCTTGCTGGCTCGCCCCCTGTATTCTGTAGATATACGTACATATGCCTTGTTGGAAGATTTCATCTCCTTCATGTTGTTATCTTTATAATTCATAAGATGTTATACAGGTTCACATCTTAGACGTATGCTTAGGGGTGTTTGACAAGTAATACTCAGGCACCGATCGCGGCCCATCGGTTTGGGTCGTGACAAAAGTGGTATCAAAGCAGTTCTGTCCTAAGGTTGTCTACAGATCGTGTCTAGTAGAGTCTTGTTTATGGGTGTGTTGTGCACCACACTTATAGACATGAGGCTACATGACATATAGGTCTCTTATTTTCTTAGATCGTGCAATATGAGCATTCGTGTTCCTAACGACGTTACATTTTTAGCGATGCCTCCGAAGACTACAACCGCTAGCATGGGTCAGAAGGCTACGAAGGTGTTATAAAGAGAGATAAGTTATACTATGGATTCAGACCCATTGGAGATCATGGGTTCTATTGAGAAGGATCTATCTGAGGATCCATCTGAGTCATACGTTCGAGTTGTTTCAACCACTCTGGCAGTAGATGGGGTGAGAGGAGTTCCGACCTCACAAAGACCCTTAGTTTCACAGCCCATTGATCAGGGTATGAGGGGAGTAGCACATGGATTGGCACAGCCGAGTTTCCCTCAGGCTCAAAACTATGTCAAGGTATTTGCGGACACCAGCTCTTCTGAGGTTCCAGATAGTCCACATTCTTGGGAGTTCGTCAATCAAGGTTCATCGATGTATATTATGGAATTCGCAGAGGAAGAAGATAGTAGTCGGGCCAAGAGGAGGAAGGTAACTAATAAGGGCATGAAGGTTCCACTTCGAAGTGTGTCTGATCGAGGTTCTTATATAGGACGAGGCAAGGACCCTCTACTTTAGACTTCCTCCAAGTGTCAGTATTTGGTTGATGAGTTCCACCTCTTCTTGGAATGTTGCCAAGTCAGGGTTCTAAATGTGTTCGGTTGAGTAGAACTTAATATTATAATGGTTATGGATTGATTGGCCTTTTGTTATGCTAGCATCAAGTGTAGGTCAAGGATGGTTTAATATCAGTCCCAGGAGAGCCTGTTTTAGAATGGGAAGATAATACGGCATCACCAAGAGGTAAATTTATCTCCTATCTCAAGGCAAATAAGGTGATCAATAAGGGTTGTATTTATAACTTAGTTCGGGTTCAGGATATGGAAGTGGAGTCACCAACCATTCAGTCCATCCCTGTGGTAAATGAGTTTCCCGATATTTTCCTCGATGAGCTTCTAGGTCTTCCGCCAGAGCGAGAAATTGAGTTTTCCATCAACCTACTACCAGATACTCATCTAATATCTATTCCCCTCTATAGAATGGCCCCCGCAGAGCTGAAAGAGTTAAATGAACAACTAAGGGGCTTGCTTGGAAAAAGGTTTTATCAGATCTAGTACGTCACCGTGGGGAGCACCTGTGTTGTTTATGAGAAAAGAGGATGATTCCTTACGAATGTGTATTAATTATATGTAGTTGAATAAGGTGATGATCAAGAATAAGTACCCACTCCCGAGGATTGATGATTTATTTGATCAGTTATAAGGTGCCAAGTGTTTTTCAAATATAGACTTGAGGATCGGGTACCATCAGGTAAGGGTTGAAGAGGAAGATATTCCGAAGACAACATTCAGGCCTGGATATGGGTACTTTGAGTTTCGGGTTATGTCGTTCGGTTTGACCAATGCCCCTGCAGTATTTATGGATTTAATGAACCGTGTGTTTAGGCCTTTTTTTAAAGATCTATTCGTAAATGTATTTATTGACGATATATTGGTATATTATCGTTTAGAGGCTGAGCATGCGGATCATCTACGTACTGTGCTCAGAGTTCTACAAGAAGGGAAGTTGTATGCAAAATTTTCTAAATGTGAGTTCTGATTGAACTCTATAACTTTCCTTGGGCATATCATTTCGTGTGAAGGCATCCGAGTGGATACACAAGAGACTGAGGCAGTGAAGACTTTTCCTAGACCCACAATACCGATGAAGGTTCGTAGCTTCTCCCTTTGGCAGGGTATTACAAGAAACTTGTAACAAAATTTTCTTCTCTTCTAAGCACCTTTGACCAAAGTGGTATGTGGTGTCTTGCTTGATGTTCCGGAATAACATAAGGAAATCTATGGTGCAAGCAGGTTGAAGAGAGGTTGCGAATATGTATAAATAGATATGTATAAATCGCAAGCTAAAGTATGGTAGAGCGACAAGGTTCTAGGAAGACAGGAGAAAGGATAAGAAAAGATGAGTAAAGAAAATAAAGGTAACAAGAATGGATGAGTCCTTGGAAATAAGTTCATAAGAGAGCTGATGGTTTCCCTAAGTTATAGAAGGCTCAGTATAGCCCAAATGAACTCAAAGGAGTCTAAGACTAGTAACGATTAGAATAGATGAAATGTTGCCCTAATAGTGGGATAAGGGCGTAATTGTGAGGGATAAAAGATGAAGTTTGGGCCTCTGAAGAGAGGAATTTCCTGAATCGTACAAGATTAGGATAACCATGTAAGTTAATTCAGAAGGGAAATAGGTTTCAATGGACTGACGCTTGTGAACGAAGTTTTCCAGGCCTTAAAGTATAGATTAACTTCATCACCGGTTCTAACGCTTCCAGAAGGGACCAATGGTTACGTTATCTATTGTGACGCTTCAGGCATTAGATTGGGTTGTGTGTTGATGCAGCATGGTAAGGTTATGGCTTATGCTTCTAAATAACTAAGAAAGCACGAGAAGGACCGACCCACGATTTAGAGTTAGCCGTGGTGATTCATGCACTAAAGATGTGGATGCACTACTTGTATGGCATTCATGTTGACATCTATGTGGATCATAAGAGCCTCAAGTACATCTTCAAGCAAAAGGAATTGAATCTACGTCAAAGGATATGGTTGGAGCTACTTAAAGACTATGACGTTGATATTTTATACCATTCGGGGAAGGCGAACGTAGCAGCCAACGCCCTTAGCATAGATCTATGGGTAGCCTGTCGTATTTACGGCCAGAAAAGAGGGGGATAGCCCATGAGGTTCATCATCTAGCTAGTCTTGGAGTTCGGTTATTAGACTCAGGTGACGTTGGAATTACTCTTCAAGATACGACAATATCCTCTTTAGTAACTGAAGTAAATGAACGACAGTACAAGGATCATGTGTTAGTTCATTATAGGGATACCACCCTTTAAAAGGAGAAGGCGCTATTTGAAATTACAAAGGATGGGGTCCTCAGATATCGAGGACGATTATGTGTACCTAATACTGCAGGGTTGCGTCGGCAGGTTATGGGAGAAACTCACTATTCTCATTATTCTATCCATCCAGGAGCAACAAAGATGTATTATGACATCAGGGAAGTATATTGATGGGACAAAATGAAAAAGGATATAGTAGACTTTGTTGCTCAGTGTCCTAACTGTCAGCAGGTTAAAATTGAACATCAAAAACCCGGTGGGTTATTGCAAGCTATGGAGATTCCGACTTGGAAATGGGAAGTAATCAATATGGATTTCATCGTAGGCTTACCCGGTACCCAACGTAAGTTCGATTCGATATGGGTGATTGTGGATAGGCTTACAAAGTCAGCCCATTTTCTGCCCGTGAGAACTACATATTCCTCAGAGGATTATGTGAGGAATTATATCAAGGGGATAGTACAACAGTCATGAGCTTGTGTAATCGACTTCAAAGGTAACTGGGATGATTATCTACCGCTTATTGAGTTCGCATATAATAATAGTTACCATTCCAGTATTTAGATGGCTACAAATGAAGCTCCTTATGGACGGCAGTGTAGGTCGCCTATAGGGTGGTTCAATGTTGGGGAAACTACATTAGCAGGACCAGAATTAGTACAGCAGGCAATCAAGAGAATTTAGCTTATACAGGAAAGGCTATTGGCAGCTCAAAGCCGTTAGAAGGCTTATGCGGATAATCGACGACGAGACTCAAAATTTCAGGTGGACAACTGGGTATTCCTATCACCAGTGAAAATTTTCATGAGGTTCAGAAAGAAAGGCAAACTTAGCTCACGATATATTGGGCCTTATAGGATCATTTAGAATTGCCCTCGGAATTTGATCCTATCCATCCGGTTTTTTACGTATCTGTGTTACAGAAGTGCATTGACGATCCTACCTGAGTGATGCCCACGAATGATGTACAGATTATAGAGGACTTGTCATACGAGAAAATTCCGGTTGCCATTCTAGACCGACAAATCCGCAAGCTACGGAATAAGGAGGTAACCTTCGTGAAAGTACTCTGGAGGAACAACAATGTGGAAGAAATGATTTGGGAGGCCGAGAAAGACATGAAGTCTAGATATCCTTACATATTTTCTCCTCCAGAGAAGAGTTCGACTGAGACGTCATAACCTCAAGGTGCGAATTCTTGTGCTAGCTATTGTTATTAATCGTGTGAGTCCGTCATCATTATTAATGATTGTGGTCCTATGTGGCGTTAAATTACTAGGTTTGTACAAGAAGAATTGGTAGTAGCATTGTTACAAAGGCGACTCTACCAAGGTTATATAAATCCCGAAGAGTTAAACATTCAAGGACAAATATTTCTAAGAGGGGAAGGATGTTACATCTCGCGTTTTCGTAGGTTAAAATTTCGTTTTCAGTTAACCGATGTAGACTCAGGGATGAGATCATCTTGACGTTAACGTACTTACACTATTTATAGCAAGCGATAAATAAGTGTTATGAAGGATAAAGGGGTACACGGATTAAAGAAAACGAGTTTCGTTGAAAGTGGCCAATTTGGAAAATACGGGTCACGCGATAATATCCGATAATTATGAACTAGTACCATGCAAGGTACGATATGACCACGGCAGTATAATATATAAAGTATATGAAGTATTTTAAAAATAAATAGAATTTTAAGTAATTTGTGATAATTTTTAAGTTATGCGGATAATTGATTAATTACCGGATAATCGAACATTACCCAGTTAACTAATAAGCGGAAAAAACTTAACTAATTATGCCCAAAAGACATGTGGCACAAGGCCACTAACTAGGAAGGTTGATTCATTAAAATGTGATCGGTGTCTATGTCTAATGTAACCTAAAGACAAGTCTTAACAAGACTTGTAAAAATCTAATCCAAAAAAGACAATAAGTCTTTAGTTTCAATTCATACTTTTGACTTAAAGATTAAGTCTTAAAAAGCAACTTCAACGTTTCTATCTTTATTATTCAATTCCATTTCAAAAGCTAGAAATAGAAAGTAACTTCAACATTTCTATCCTTGATATTCAATTCCATTTCAAAAGCTAGAAACAGAAAGCAACTTCAACAACGTTGGAATAAAGTTTGACATTTAAATTGAATCCATTTTGGGTTCACAAAGCGTTAGAACAGAAGCAAAATTCTGTTGAAGTAAATTTCAACCTTCTAAAAAGAGTACGGTGCAATCTTCATCAGGAATATTATACGGAGTTTTCCTACTCTAGGTATGTTAAAGCCCTCCATTCTTTCTTTTGGCATGGTCCAAATCATACTGAAGAAATGAGCAAATACACAGTTTCTATAAATTACTCTATTCATAGAAATAGTAGGGGTGTCTATATTCTTGATTCCCTATGAGAATTATTATTATCTTCTGTTCATGGGTCTCAGGATAATACGCAGTTGGAAAAGTTTATCCGGAAGAAAATATCGAGATTATTATGTATTTTCATGCATTTCGCTCATTTATACATGTGCAGTGACCCATGACCGGATGACATTATATACGCGTATATATGTAAATATATGTATATGGGATATGGAAAAAGGTTACGGCATTATATACGAACCACCACCTGATCAGCTGGTATATGATGATGATGTTGCCCACAGTGGCTGAAATATGATTCAAACAACGTTATATATGCATATATATGTATGTATATGTATATAGGATATGGGAAGAGGTTATGACGTTATATACGCACCACCACCTGATCAGCTGGTATATGATAATGATGTTGCCCACAATGGCTGAAATATGATTCAAATGGGATTCAAACGGCATTATATATGCGTATATATGTATGTATATGTATATGGGATATGGGAAGAGGTTATGGCGTTATATACGCACCACCACCTGATCAACTGGTATATGTTGATGATGTTGCCCATAGTGGCTGAGACGATATGATGGGATGCCCTCAGTGACTTGATGACATTATGAACACCCATACTTATGCATGGCACGATATTTATATGCATGTGCATGATATTATAAACGTTTCAGAATTAACAAAGTTATTCAGATTTAAAGGTGTGTTTCAGTATTCCATGTTTCATCTATGTCTTTTACGTACTAAATTTCATGCCTTACATACTCAGTACATTTTTCGTACTGATGCCCTATTTCACGGGACCTGCATTTTATGCCCGCAGGTGCAGGTAGGCAAGCTGACGTTCCCCCTTCTTAGGATCCCTAATCAGTGAGAGTTGGCGTGCTCCATTTGATTCAGAGCTGCTTTTGATATTGGTACGATATGTTTGTACATATATATGTATATGGGTATGACGTGGCTCAGTCTCGTCTTTGTACAGTTATGTTTTTGTTAGAGGTCTGTAGATAGTATGTCTAGTTGGGATGTATGTGGCCTTGTCGGCTTTCAGTTATTGGATGTATAGTTGTCTATAGCAGCCTTACCGGCTCACCCCCTGTATTTTGTAGATATATGTACATATGCCTTGTTGGCAGGTTTCGTCTCCTTCATGTCGTTATCTTCATAATTCAGAAGATGTTATACAGGTTCATATCTTAGATGTATGCTTAGGGGTGTTTGACAAGTAATGCTCAAGCATCCGTCGCGACCCATCGGTTTGGGTCGTGACACTTAATTTGGCTTAAGTACCCTGACTAAAGTGTTTTGATGATCCGATCTAGAGTGAGTCATGTGCCATGTGTGTGTGAGGATTGTTAAATTCTGTGCACTGCATTTGATGCATAGAACTTGCCCCGTGTGTTTGCAAAGAGACGTAGTAGTTGTGTTCAGTCTTGGAAGTGATATAGACATTTCTTTGTTGAGCCATATATATATATATATATATATATATATATATATATATATATATATATATATATATATATATATATATATATTACCCACCTAATTGTTATGTATCGTATTTAACACCTTTGAGCCTGTAATCCTGTTTCTTTGGCAACTACATTACAAGCCTGACCCCTTTGTTTGAACCTTTTAACCTTTCATGAGCACTTGAATTATTATGAACTTTGTACAAGTTAAAGTGTGGGGTGGTTGGTTCGGCTTTTGAGTGAAACTAAGGAAATAAGGAGAAAAGTGCACGATTTTGAATAAATAAGAGTCACTTGAATTGGAAAAGAAAAAGAAAAGAAAGAAAAGAAAAAATGGTTGTATTGCTGTGAAAAAGAAAAATATTCCTTGATAAGTGGTGACTCTTAATGTAATTAATCTTAAAGAAGTATGGGATAATATACATTGATGTGAAGGTGGAATTTTGGTTTGACATAAGCATGAGCTTGAATGTTAAAGTATATGTATTAAAGTGCTTAGAGTGCCAAGGGAGGCGTAGTCACTCTTATATCCAAAGGCATCCTACCCGTCCTGCAGCCTACATTACAACCAAATAAATTCCTACTTGATCCTCGACTGAATGGGCTCGATTAGTAGAGTAGTACACTACAGGCAAGCCTATGAAGTATCTTTTGTGGCACAAGAATATCGTTTTCGAGGGTGAGTGAATTCTGTCTATTTTAAAGTTCCTCATTGTGGATTAATTTTACTTGATTATGGAATGAGTCTCTTTTGTAGTGAGCAGGCACTTGATTCATAAAGGAAAGGTAAGTCTTAACCTCTGCGTTAGAGTAAGTGAGTAAGTTAGGAATATTGCGTGGCCCGTGGGAGTCAACTCTTGAGATGAAGATGTTACACTACTGTGCTCAATCTATGTGAAATATTCTTAGTGTGACGAGTTAGGGAAGTTGCTTAGTGAAGTTGGGCTTCTGTAGAGTGTGGGGTGTTGATAGTAGGCGATAATTATATAGTTTAGCTATCATTGACGCTCTAACTTAGCTGCACTTTATTGATAATTGAATGTTAAATGATAACAAATTGCTCTAATTAAGAACTTTATGCTTTGTAGGAGCAATTCCGGGCTATGAGGATATTAAAGAGTGTTTTGGAGTTAATATGGAACAATGAAGGCCAATCGGAAGTGAGCATGTGCAAAAGAAGAAAGAAACAATGAAGGCAGAAATCTCCTCCAGGTGCGCGGTCGATCTACGGCCGCGCACTGGCCGCGCTCATCAGGCAGAACAAGGGGCAATATGCGCGGTCCATCTGCAGTTGATCCGCGGCCGCGCACGTCACTTCGAGGATTTTTATTTCAGGGATAAATTTGTAAGTTCAGAGGCGACTCTCCTTGACCTATATGAAGCCCAGCTCGCCCAAAAAGTGGGTATCTTGGTTTTTAGAAGGATTTTGAAGGCAAGAACGGGCAAGAGCAAGACGGAAGATTCAGCATAGAGTTTTTATCTTTCTTCCTCTTGTTTTTATCATTGATGATGAATTCTATTGTTATGATTGTGAAAACAATTATGCATGGCTAAACTCCTAATCTAGGGTTTTGATGGAACCTATTGGAGGATGATTTTCTTGTTATGTTAATATAGATTTGCCATAGTATTTTCTCTATTTGTGCAACTATATTGTGACTTCTGTTGATTGAAGAGCCCTGAATTGACTGTGCCTATTTAGTATGTTTTACTCGGGTGAGAGTGCATATTTAGGTAGTTATTGAACAATACCATACCTAACGTATATGGGGATCAATACAAAGGGTTTAAAGGTGGGATTAGGGATCACGAAACCTTGGGTGCGATCCAAGTGAGCTGTACTTAAGGCTAACTAGTGTAATTCGGGAGAATATGTCTAGTATATTGTTGTAATTACTCGGGAGAGATTCAGAGTACTCATGATCGATAGAGAAGACGTAGGCAAATTTATAGCAAATGTAGCGAAAGGGATTCCGGCAATAGGAGAAATCAGAACCTTAGATCATTCCAATTCTTGTCTACAACCCGTTCGTAGTTAGTTCTTAATTATTGCATTTTTATTACGTAATATTTAGTTAGTAAACATCAATCTATTACTTAAATATCTCCAAAGATTGAATACCTGTATTTGTGTAAGTCCAATAGCTGTGATTGATAGGTTAATTCCCTGTGGGATTCGACTCCGGACTTGTTAACCGGAATATATTTACAGCGACTGCTTTGTCCTTTTTATAAGGTATAGTTGGGCGTGATCACTAAACAAAAGGGATTTTTTTTATTAATAAATAAATACATAAATAATTGAGTGAATTATCTTTTAATTTTACGTAAGGGCTACGATTCAGAATTGGCACATTGACTGAAATTCAGAACATCTCAAAAAGGTGCAAGATCTAAGATGAAAAAGGTGAATACGTTTAATTTGATTTTATTCTCTGCTATCACGGGATTGGAGGTTACAGTGTTGGGGCTTGAGCCCAATTTCACATAAAACTCTGTGACAGACCTTCGCAATATCGCTAATGATATATCATATTAATCTTCAATGCGGTGTGCACTCCAATTTCATATATAATATGTATGTACAATACTATAATCAATTATGACGTATTTCACAATGAAACACAACAAGAGAATTAAAACAAATAAAGACGTAATACAAGTAGAAGCGGCTACCTAACAACATATAACAACATGAAGCAAGTAAATGCGGTCAATAAATGGAGCACGGATACATGAAAATGCATAGCAAATTAAGGTATGTAACGAATGGAAGCATGAATTTAACAAAGAAAGGCAAGTAACAATTAAATCATATAACACGTACTAACATAGAATAAATGAAGGAATGAAGCAATTGAAGACAAACAACTAAAGAGCCCGCCATGCATTCTTAACCCATGACAACATATATACACTCGTCACCTTGCATATATGCCATTTCTACACATAAATCAAGTAGAAAATAGACCAATCAAGTCCTAAGTCACTTAAGTCAAGTTTAACCATGACACTTACTTATTTCCGGAACAAAAATCAATAATCAACCACGGCTTTTCCTTTAGAACAAGCATCCAAACCAACCGAATCTAGCCAAATATCATTCAAACAATCCAAAATGAACTTCAGAAACTACCTAAAGATGAAAAAAGTTCAATTTTGATCATATTTGAAAAAGTCAACAAAAGTCAACCTTAGACCTGCTTGGTCAAAATTCGAGATTCGGACCATATTCCGATACCCATTCACCCCCGAGCTCGGTTATGTGATTTATTTCGAAATTCGACCTCAATTCGAGGTCCAAATCTTAATTTTATAAAATTCTTAAATTCTATACAAAATCCATAATTTCTACCTTAAAATTCATAGATCTGACGAAGAAATTCATGGAAAAGTAATGAGAATTGATGAAAAATAAATTAGAGTTACTTACCAATGAATTGGGGAAGAAAAAACTCTCAAGAAATCGCTTTAATTGAGTCTAGGATTGAGAAATTGTGTAAAATAAGCTAAGTCCCCTTTTTTCAAATTTTATCCAGCTGCAGACATCGCAATTACGAACCGCAATTGCAAAACACTGATCGCAAAAGCGATCAGTGCAACAGTGGCGCAGAAGTCGCAAATGCGACAATTTCCTCGCATTTGCGAATCCCCCAAATCTCGCAAATACGATGCAAGCTTCGTATTTGTGAAGCTGTCCGAAAATCCCAATCATCACAAAAGCAATAAAAAGGTCGTAAATGCCGAACACTCCCAGTCCGCAAATGCGAATAATTCATCTTAAAAGTGATACCTATTTCCCACTTTGCATTTTCGAACCTGACATCGCAAATTCTAGGCTCACAATTGAGATCAGGTTCTCGCAAATGCGAGACTTGCAACTTGACACCAGCAATAGACTTGCACTAGCAATTCCAAAATCAATCAAAACTCGTTCGAAACCCGTCCAAGCTCCTCGGGCTCCAACCCAAACATGCACACAAGTTTAGTAACATCATATAAACTCGATTGCTCACTAAAATCGTCAAAATAATGTCAAACATCAAGAATCGATTCTCAAAACTCAAAGATTTCAACTTAAAACTCAACTTTTGCCAACTTTCACATAATGCGCCAAAATGCCCTCGAGTCACTCGGGACCCCAACCAAACGTGCGTACAAGTCAAAAAATATCACACAAACCTAGGGGAATCATAAAAATACCGATTCAAGGCCGTTTACTAAGAATGATGACCTTGGTCAACCCA
Organism: Nicotiana tabacum; assembly: GCF_000715075.1. Lineage (NCBI taxonomy): Eukaryota > Viridiplantae > Streptophyta > Magnoliopsida > Solanales > Solanaceae > Nicotiana > Nicotiana tabacum. Next base: position 75,108,555 of record NC_134085.1, read on the forward strand.
AACCTTATTTTAAGTCAAAAATCACTTTTTCTTTAAATTTCACATGAAAACTTTTCAAAAAATGACAAGTACCATGCACGCAAATCATAAATCATCAAATGGAGCAATGAGAAGTCTCGGGACATAGAAGTTAAGACTAGTACTCAAAACGACCTATCGGATCATCACACCTTTGAGCAATGGATGTTATTTATGTAAAAATGAATGTGAGAGTATGAATTACCTATTTTTGTATTGTACAGTTATTATTGATATATGAGATATGTTCAACAATCTTGTTGGTATAAGCTGAATTATCCCAAGGACATTGAAGATATATTTATCATTTGAAACTATGCAAGAGTTGCAAAATCTATCTAGAAGATCTGGATGATCCCTGAATATATCATTTGGAGTAATTGAAAGGAGAGGAATCAAAGATGTTCTGATGGTCCAACAACTCCACCATATATCCTGAGATTTAGATGTTTTCTTAATATTTTTGCTTGGTGGAACCATTTTGATGCAAATAATCCTATTTTATTTCTTGATTTTGTAAGCTTACAAAGTAACTAGGTGGATATGGTTGTATATTTTACATGAAGATTTATCTCTTTTGTTATCAATTTCTACATCCTTTGGATACTTCTATTAATGAAATATTACTTTACCTAATAAAAAAAAGAGTCAATGTTACAAATGCAAAAAAAGAAAAAGAATATTTCAGAAATGTACATGGAAATCATAATAGGCCAGTATGACTTCAAATCATATTTGATCTAATTGTTCTGTTAGATTACTCATAAATCATGTTAGGTTATCATGATTTTAGAGCTACAAATAAATCAGAGGATTTTTTTATAATAAATGTGTCAAGCATATAATGACAAACTGTTAGACTTCAAGCTATATGCGACATAGTTGTTTTGTTGTACACTTATAAATTATATCATGTTGTCATGATTTCAAAGCTACGAGCATATAAGAGGAAAAAAATATATTTAAAAAATATGGCAGGTAAATCATGATAGGCTCATATGGCTTCAAGCTATGTTCGACCTAACTATCATATTGAATTACTCACAAATCATGTCATATCGTCATAATTTCAGAGGTACAAAAACACATAAGATGAAAAAAATACATTTTAAAATTATGGCATGCATCTCAAAATAAAACCGACATGACTTTGTGTTATATTCAACCTAACTGTCCTAGATTACTCATAAATCATGCCGGATAGTCGCTACAAATAAAGAAGAGGAAAAAAATATATTTAAGAAATGTGGCATGGAAGTATGATAGACTAATATGATTTCATGCTATATTAAATTTATGATTTCATGCTATATTAAATTTAGTTGCATTATTGGATTGCTCGCAAATCATGCCAGATTGGTATGATTTATATGTGTTAATCAACGAGGCTCTTAAAATTTGCAATTTTAATTTTGATTAAACCACCCAAAATCTGTTCCAAATAATCTCAAATTTGAAATTGCGCCTCCAAACACCAGAACAAACAATCCTCAATCACCAATTTAGTCAAAGAACATTAAATCAAGAAGATACATATTGTCTCCTTCAACACTTTCTAAGGACCAATAATAAATTTTGAGATTCTTCAAAAAAATTACTAAATCAATGTTTTCATGAAATTTAAGCATAAAAAATCAACATCTCGACGAGTTTTATAATATTAAACTATCAACTTCGAATTTGCATTCTTAAACAAGAACTTAAAGCTTCAAATATTGAAGAACTATAGTGTTCTTAGTGATATTCACTTATAGAGGAATCCGTTTGATGCTCTTGGATAGTTTTTCAATCACGAATCTTGCATAATTGTGAGATCGATATAATGATTAGATTTGTAGTACCATAACTAAGAAGACGTTGTATATTATGAAGAAAAGACATGGTAAAAAATAAAAGAATAAACAGGTAAAAATATTAATTACGGTGTATATAAAATCAGAGAAGTGTTTATTTATAACATATGCAAAATGAAAACAAAAATGAATAATAATCCCACTAGGGATACTCTAAGCAGTTTCTCGACTATTGCTAATCTTTCTAGCAATAATTGTGGTACTTGACAAGAAATTTTTAATTTTTAGAAGAGAAGAAAGAAAAGGGTTTCAATTAAAGAACAAATAAATAAGCAAGACTATAAAACAACTTGGTAAATTAGAATCCAAGTAATGCGATAATCCATATCTAGATTTCATGCGTGCATGACGCAAATACAAATTTAAAAGTCCAAATGCATATGTGGTCCCTTAAAGTTGTCCTTATTTTCTATTTAGATACCTTAACTAAGTGTAAAGACCCGGCTGGTCGTTTTGAGTGTTGTAGCTTTATTTTCCTATTTAGTGCTTATTTTATGCTCAATTGTTGATATGTGACTTGAGGAGTAGTTGGTTTGGGTCCGGGGATATTTCGAGATGAATTGGGACACTTAGTTCCTAGGTTGGAAGCTTAAGTTGAAAGAGTGGACCGGATGTTGACTTATATGTAAACAACTCCGAAATGGAGTTTTGATGGTTCTGATAGTCCATAGCGTGATTTTGGACTTAGGAGTGTGTCCAAATATTGATTTGGAGGTCCGTAGTTGATTTTATCTTGAAACGACGAAAGTTGGAAAGTTGAAAGGTTTGACCGAGAGTTGACTTTGTGGTTACCGAGCTTGGATTTTAGTTTCGAAAGTTGGAATAGGTTTGTTGTGTCAATTATGACTTGTGTGCAAAATTTGAGGTTAATCATAGTTGATTTGATAGGATTCGGCATCGATTGTAGAAGTTGGAATTTCTTAGTTTTTATTAGGCTCGATTGAGGTACGATTCATGTTTTTGATGTTAATTGATGTGATTTGAGATCTCGACTAAGTTCGTATCATATTTTATGACTTTTTGGTATATTTGGTTAAGGTTCTGGGGGCATCGGGTGGATTTCAGATGGTTAACAGATCAAATTTGAAACTTAAGGCATGGCTGGGTCGACCTTGACTGGTATGATCGCACCTGCGAAGGTCATGGTCGCAGGTGCGAGGCCGCAGGTGCGTGAATGGCATCACAGAAGCGACATAGAAGGAACTAGCAGTGGTCGCAAGTACGATGATTTTTTTTGCACATGCGAGGTCGCAGTTGCGGCGTATTGGGCGCAGAAGCGGAGCTTAGTGAGGAGGCTGGGGAGCGCAGGTGCGGAGGAAGTTCCGCATATGTGGACTTGCATCTGTGCATGTTTTATCACAAAAGCGAAGGCAGGGCCTTCAAGGAAAACCCCAGAAGTGGAGGAAATGTCCTCACCTACAAGACCGCAGATGCGGTTAAGTGGGTCACAGGTGCGAAAGCACTGGCACTATACATTTTGAAGGACTTCCGAGATTTTATCATTTTTGGACTTTTGAAGCTCGGTTAAAGGTGACTTTTGTGATGGATTTCTTTAGGTAAGTCACTTTAGATCATTTCTTTGCAATAATATTGTTTCCCCGTTGAATTTTTCATCTAGTTTGTGTGTTTATGAAGTGGAATTTTGGGAGTTTTTGGCTAGGGATTGGAGAGTTAAATTTGGGAATTTGAGTGATGATTTGGTGTCGGAATTTGGTAAATTTGGTATGGTTGGACTCGCGATTGATTGGACTTTCGGATTTTGTTTAACTTTTATTGGATTCCGAGACGTAGGCCCGGGGTTGACTTTTGAGTTGACTTTTTTACTTTTGATTTAGAACTTAGCATTTTCATATGGAATTGATTCCTATAGCTTGAGTTGATTGTATCGAATTGTTTATGGCTATATTCGAGGCATTCGTTGGCTAATTCGCGAGGCAAGGGCTTGTTGGAGTAGAGATTTGCATGGTTGAGGTAAGTAACACTTCTAAACTTGGTTCCGAGGGTATAAATCCCTGAATATACGTGATATGTGATTGGTGTTGAGGAGACACGCATGCTAGATGACAGGAGTGTGGGCGTGCATCGTAGTAATTGTGGTTCAGTTGATTCCGTGGAACTGTGTAGTTATCGTACCTGAATATTATTATTGTACTCTATGTGTTAGAGCATTTGAGCTGTGATTCATATTAGAATTCACGTTTAGGGTATGTGCTGGTGCTATTGTGACCCATAGTGATCGTTCTTTATTGTTGAGTTATTTTCTTAATTGCAGTTATGTACTCAGTCGCATTCATCATTTCATATCATATCTCAGTCTCTGTTATCATACATTGTCATATCATGTATCATTGATTTGGGCTGCTTAGCATTAGTGTTGTGAGCCTAAGAGACTGGAAAGATTGATGACTGAGTAAGGCCGATGACCTATTTGTGAGTGATATTAATGGGATCGGGCTGCATGCTGTAGCGGGTACTATTGACTCATGATGGGATGGGGATGCACGCCGCATTAGGTATTCTTGATTCACGATGGGATCGGATTGCACGCCGCAACTGAATTTATTAGCGCTTGGGTTGGATCTGCCCCTCCATAGTCTGCACACCCACATGAACACAGTTGATATTGATTCATGATGGGATTGGGTTGTATGCCACAGCGGGTACTGTACAGTGCTGAGTGTGATGAGTGAGAATTTAGACAGTCTGTTTGAGTACTCCGAGAGTGTGAGTACGCGAGGCTTTCATTGTTTTGCATCTCATACGACATGCATATTGGCGTATAGATGTAGATATGTCATATTCCTCTTATCATTCAGACTTGGCATATTTTATCTCTATTAAGCTTAAATGTTAAACCTGGAAGCATGCCTAATTTCCTGTACTGTACCTACAGATTATGAGTTTCTCCGAGATATTATTGTCATATTTTTCTATTAATTTCCATACTGTTTAATTATGTAATTGGACGGTATTGTTCGGGCTTGTCACTACCTAGACTTGTTACTTATTGAGTTGGTTGTACTCACGCTACACCAGCACTTCGTTTGCAGATTCAGGTATTTCCGGACACGGTAGTTGCTGATTTTCTGGAGTTTCATAAATTGGAGATTATCGAGGTAGCTGCCATGGCGTCCGCAGACCTTGACTCTCCTACCTTATTTTTTTGCTTTGTTTATGATGTTCTACTTTCCTAGATAGTATTCAGTTGTCAGTCCATGTTATTGTATAGATGCTCATGTACTCCGTGTCACCCAGATTTTTTGGGAAATTCTGTATTGAGTTGTGGCATTTTCAGCCAGTTTTTATGAGATTTTATTTACTTAAACCTATTTCTGTATAGTTTGAATTTATGAAGTTAATGATTTCTAAGTTTTTGGCTTGCCTAGTATCATAATAGGCGCCATCATGACACTTGTTATTTGGGGTCGTGACAAGTTCGTATCGAAGCCTAGGTTACATAGGTCTCACGAGTCATGAGCAGCTTTAGTAGAGTCTTGTGGATCGGTACAGAAATATCTGTACTTATCTTCGAGAGGCTGCCGAACCCTTAGGAAACTTCACATTCTTGTAATCTTGTCGTGCGAATTTTTTGGTTCCAAAAACTAAACTTTTGTTATTCTAGTATTTCACAGATGGTAAGGACACATGCCACCGGATCAGGCAAACAACCACCAGTACCACCAGCTAGGGCGACGAGAGGCCGAGGCCGAGGTGCAACTCATACTGTAGTTAGAGCAGCACCCGCAGACCCACCAGTTGCTCTAGCTCAGGAGCAGGTTCTACATGTGGTTGAGCCGGTGGGACCAACTCATGCACCAGCTGTGCCTATTGTGATTCCAGGCTTTCAAGAGGCTTTGGCCCAGATATTGACTGTTTGCACTAGCCTTGCTCAGGCAGTTTCTGTTTAGGCCGGGCCAGCGACTTCTTAGGACGGGGGAGGTACTTAGACTCCAGTCGCCCGTACTCTAGAGTAGGTATTGTAGGGACCTCAGATACCGGGGTTACTACCAGCCCAGCCGGTTTTAATTACGCAGGCCCAGGTGGGTCCCATTATGAGTGATGAGGAGCATAAGAGACTAGAGATATTTGATAGGCTCAAACCTCCATCATTCAGTGGGGCTGAGTTAGAGGATGCTCAAGACTTCTTGGATAGGTGCCAGCGGATTCTTCGCACGACGGGTATTCTGAAGACTAGTGGAGTCTCCTTTACTACTTTTCAGCTATTAGGGGCTGCCTTCAGATGGTATGAGGCCTATGAGAGGAGCATGCCAGTCGGTGCAGCACCAATTTCATGGCATGAGTTCTCCGTTCTTTTTTTAGGGAAGTTTGTGCCACAGACCCACAAGGAGGAGCTGCGCAGGAAGTTCGAGGCGAGGGAGGCCAAGAGGCCTCGTGGTTCGGGTGGTTTTAGTGGTGTTTCTTCTGGGTGTCAGTTCCACCACAGCAGGGTCATCCTTATATGCTCGCTTAGATGGCTTGTCCAGTTCATTGTTGTGCATCAACTAGCCATGGTTCATACGGTGCTTGACCGGGCCAACCATCTCTCAGTGCACTCCTAACTCAGAGTTTATCTCGTGCCCCTTCAGTTTAAGGTTCATCTATACCATGTTCCTCTAGTGGTTATTCTGGTTCCGGGGTCTACCCCAGTACTTGCTGTCATTGTTAGAGAAGGGTTGTGTTTGAGTGTGGAGATTTTGGTCATGTGAAGAGGAATTGTCCTCGCCTTTGGGGAGGTCCAATTCAGTAGAGGAGTCAGGCTGTGACTTCCGCACCAGTTACTTCACCACTCACTCAGCAAGCTCGAGGTGAGGCTCGGGCAGCTAGAGGTCACCCTAGAGGGGGAGGCCGATCAGGTGGCGGTCATGCTTAATTCTATGCTATTCCTGCCAGGCCAGAGGCATTTGATTCAGACACAGTGATCACATGTATTGTCTTAGTATGTCATAGGGATGCTTCTATATTATTTTACCCTGGTTTCACTTATTCATATGTATTATCGTATTTTGCTCATTATTTGGATATGCCCTGTGAGTCCTTAGTTTTACCTATTCATGTATCTACACCGGTGGGTGATACTATTATTGTGGACCATATATATCGGTCGTGTGTAGTGATTATTGGGGATTGGAGGCTACAGTTGATCTCTTATTGCTTAATATGGTCGATTTCGACGTGATTTAGGTTTGAATTGGTTGTCTCCATGTCATGCTATTCTGGATTGTCACGCTATGACCATGACGTTGGAGATGCCTGGGTTGCCATGGATCGAGTTGAGAGGTTCTCTAGATTATGTTCCCAACAGGGTGATTTCTTATCTGATGGCCTAACGGATGGTTGGGAAGGGGTGTTTGTCATACTTGGCATTTGTGAGAGATTCTGGTGCAGATCCTCCTACTATTGATTCTGTTCCGGTGGTGTGAGACTTTTTGGATATGTTTCCTACAGACCTGCCAGGCATGCCACCCGATAGGGACATTGACTTTGGTGTTGACTTGGTGTCGCACTTAGCCCATTTCTATTCCTCTGAATCGTATGGCACCAACTGAGTTGAAGAAATTGAAAGAGCAGCTTCAGGAGCTTCTTGATAAGGGGTTTATTAGGCCTAGTGTGTCACCTTGGGGTGTACCAGTTCTATTGTGAAGAAGAAGGATGGTACTATGCAGATGTGCATCGACTATAAGCAGTTGAACAAAGTTACAATCAAGAACAAGTGTCCTTTGCCGCGTATTGATGATCTATTTGACCAGCTTCAAGGAGAAAGGGTGTTCTCTAAGATTGATTTGAGCTCTGGGTATCACCAGTTGAAGATCTAGAGTTGGATATTCTGAAGATGACATTCAGGAACTGTTATGGTCACTATGAGTTCCTTGTGATGTCTTTTAGGCTGACCAATGCCCTAGCAACATTCATGCATCTGATGAATAGTGTATTTCAGCCATGTCTTGATTCGTTTGTCATAGTATTCATTGATGATATCCTGGTGTACTCACGTTTCCAAGAGGAGCATGCCCAGTATTTGAGGAACGACTGAGGGAGGACAAGCCTTATGCCAAGTTCTCCAGGTGCAATTTTTGGCTTAGTTCGGTGGTGTTCTTGGGGAACGTGGTGTCCAGTGAGGGGATTAAGGTGGATCCAAATAAGATAGAGGCGATTTAGAGTTGGCCCAGACCGTCTTTAGCTACTGAGATTCGGAGTTTTCTCAGCTTAGTTGGATATTATCGTCGCTTTGTGGAGGGTTTATCGCCCATTAAAGTGCCATTGACCAAATTGACCCATAATGGTGCTTCATTTTGGTGGTCAGATGAGTGTGAGGAGAGCTTTCAGAAGCTCAAGACTGCCTTGACCACAACTCCAGTTCTAGTTTTGCCTTCAGCGTCAGGCTCTTATACAGTGTATTGTGATGCTTATCAGATTGGTATTGAGTGTGTCTTGATGCAAGAGGATAGAGTGATTGGTTATGCTTCGAGCCAGTTGAAGCCCCATGAGAAGAACTAACCTGTTAATGATTTGGAGTTGGTAGCCATCATTCGTGCATTGAAGATTTGGAGGCACTATCTCTACGGTGTGTCTTGTGAAGTATTTATGTATCATCAGAGTCTACAACACTTGTTCAAACAAAAGGATCTAATTTGAGATAGAGGAGATGGTTAGAGATGTTAAAAAACTAGGATATTACCATTCTGTATCATCCCGGGAAGGCCAATGTGGTGGACAATGCCTTGAGTAGAAAGGTGGTGAGTATGGGTAGCCTTGCATTTATTCCTATTGGTAAGAGACCGCTTGCAGCGTATGTTCAGGTCTTGGCCAAACAGTTCGTGAGATTATATATTTTGGAGCCCGGTCGGGTTCTAGCTTGTATGGTTTCTCGGTCGTCCTTATATGATCGCATCAAAGAGTATCAGTATGATGATCCCCATTTGGTTGTCCTTAAGGACACGGTTAAGCAGGGCGATACCAAAGAGGTTACTATTGGGGATGATGGGGTGTTGAGGGTGCTGGGTCGGATTTGTCTGCCTAATGTAGATGGTCTATGTGAGTTGGTTCTTGAGGAGGCCCATAGTTTGCGGTATTCCATTCATGGGGGTGCCGCAAAGATGTACCAATACTTGAGGAAACACTATTGGTGGAGGAGGATTAAATAGGATATAATGGGGTTTGTAGCTCGGTGCCTAAATATCAGCATGTGAAGTACGAGCATCAGAGACCAGGCAGATTGCTTAGAGGCTTAAGATTCTGGAGTGGAAATGAAAGCGTATCACCATGGATTTTGTAGTTGGGCTTCTACAGATTTCGAGGAAGTCTAATGCTATTTGGGTGATTGTGGATCGGTTGACCAATTTCGCGCATTTCATTCCAGTTGGGACTACTTATTCTTTGGAGCGGTTGGCTGAGATCTACATCCACGAGATTGTTCGCCTCCACGGTGTGCCGATGTCCATCATTTCAGATCGGGGCATGCAGTTTACATTGCAATTTTGGAGAGCATTGCAGAGAGAGTTAGGCACATAGGTTGAGTTGATTACAACATTCCACCATCCGACTAACGGACAGTACGAGCATACTATTCCGATATTGGAAGATATGCTACGCGTTTGCGTCATAGATTTCAGTTGGGATCAGTTTCTGATGCTTGCAGAGTTTGCCTAAAACAATAGCTACCAATCGAGCATTCAGATGGCTCCGTATAAGGCTTTTTATGGGAGACGGTATTGGTCTTTGGTGGGATAGTTTGATCCGGGTGAGGGTAGGCTATTGGTTACTGAATTTGTTCAGGATGCTTTTGACAAGGTTAAGTTAATTCAGGATCGGCTTCGCACGACGCAGTCTAGGAAGAAGAGTTACACCAATAGGAAGGTTCGTGATGTTTCTTACATGGTGGGAGAGAAGGTATTGCTTAGAGTTTCACCCATGATGGGTGTTATGAGGTTCGAGAAGAAGGGCAAGTTGAGCCCTCGGTATATTGGGTCTTTTGAGGTGCTTGACAGGATTGGAGAGGTGGCTTTCAAGCTTGTATTGCTGCCTAGTCTGTCGAGTGTTCATCCAGTCTTTCATGTTTCGATGCTTAGGAAGTATGTCGGTGATCCGTCTCATGTGTTCGATTTCCGCACGGTTCAGTTGGATGGTGATTTGACTTATAATATGGAGTCGGTGGCCATTTTGGATTGGCATATTTGAAAGTTGAGGTAAAAAAAATAGCTTCAGTGAAGGTACAGTAGAGAGATCAGCCAGTCTAGAATGCTACCTTAGGAGACTGAGCAGGAGATGCAGAGCAGATATCCACGCCTATTTGAGACTCCAGGTATGATTCTAGACCCGTTCAAGGATGAAAGTTTGTTTAAAAGGGGGGATGTAATGACCCAGACGGTTGTTGTGAGTGTTGTAGCCCCATTTCTGTTACGACCCAAACTAATGGGCCGCGATGGGTACCCGCTACCTTACTCAACCGAGTACCAACATAATGTATCTTTTTTATTACATTATCATAGTTAAGTGGCCCAAAAAGGGCATCATGAGATAACCAGAGTAAACATGAGGGAATACCCAACATAGAACGACCCAACCTGATATCGAAACTCATACTTGTGACTGATCGGTTCCAAACCTGCACTACTATAGAGTAGCAAGGATGGTCGATGCAGTTTTACCCAACAAAGGTCGGGATCGAATCCACAGAGAGTTAATTAGTTTGGAGTTAGGTTTATATCCGAGTAGAGATGCGGGTTTTGCCCTTAATCGCACTTCCACAAATGGTTGGTTTTGTTATCTACTTCTATAGCGTGTAGTAGTTAAAGCTAAGTACAATATTTTTGTTGGTTGTTTTCAAGGATTAAAAGGGACTAGGGTAGTGACTTCTGCCTAGGTGGATATCTAACGGTTATTGAGAATTCAGGACAAACTTGTTATGATCGGGGTCGTGATATTACCATCACACAAAAGTGCTCACTCTGTACCTCTCGGTAGTTTGAGTGACTTTACCTAATTTGGATTTCTCAAGTCCAAATGGGTGTTCATGCGTAGCAAATGATATTGGCTCAAGTCGGGTATTACTATCTCTAGGTTTAACCCTTTAATTGGGGCTATCAATCTCTTGAATATACCCCAATTCCCTGTTAGCCTAATTTTTCTAGACTTAGTATCTCTTCTTAAGAAGATTCTAAGTCATAAAGGCACGAATCAGTGTTTTCAACCACCAATCCTACAATTAAAACATGAATCAAGTTAAATATCACTATCCTATAAACAATTAAACCCTAAAATTCAAGACCCATTAAATACCCACACTAGGGTTTGGTCACAACCCTAGCTATGGGTTTAGATACTCATGAAACTAGCAGAAATCAAAGATAAAGATGAAATATAAGCCATAATATTTAAATACAAGATGAAAGTCTAAAGATTAAAGATGAATCTACTCTAAAATTACTCAAAAAGGTAAAAATTAGTTGTTCACGTGTTCTCCTCAACAAAACTTAACCTAAAAATCTAAAAAAGATTTATTTATACTAGGCTGAAATTCCCGGACAAAAATGCCCCTGCAAAAGGTTCATTGAGGCGTAATTCCTACTGCGTCCGCGCTTAAGCTCTCGCGGTCGCGCAATAACAAGAGCGGTCCGCGTTTCTTCAATTATGGGCTTGGTTTTGGCTTGGTCTTGCGGACAACGTAAAAGCTATCACCTCCGCGTTACTTCAACCGCGACTGCATAATTTGGACGCGGACCACATTCTTCTATAAAGTTTGACTTACAGAGTCTCTGAATCTTCAATCACCGCTCTTAGCAGAAATACCATCGCGGCCGCGTCAGATATTTCGCGGCCGTAATTTTCCATCGCGGTCATCGGTAGCACTTGTGCTCAAATTTAGCCTCTCTGAACTTTACTTTCGCAGGCCACGTATTTGTGGATGCCTAAAGGTAGTCCTCACGTGGCCGCTCTTTTTCATCTCTGTCAGCGGTCTGGTCCTAGCCTTGGATTTGTGCAAGATTGACTCCTTCATGAGTTGATTATGGCTTCTTTGCCTCATTTTGACCAAACCTTGTAGACAAGCACATTAAGTCAGTTTTTGGGAATACTTTTACACATTTTTTTATCCAAAACCTAAGCAAAAGAGAGCATAAGATAGGCTAAAATCCATAGTTATCAACTCCCCCAAACTTAAGCTTTTGCTTGTCCTCAAGCAAACAAAGTAATTCCCACCTCCACAAGAAAAAGAAAGGAAAATTTCAGTTGTCCTAAGGTGACTTGATCAAGCATCAATTGGGACTAAAAATTACCCTCAACACAAATGCATTATCAACAACATACAACCCTTTTTAGTACCATAGCTCTAGCGACACAAGAGCATCAAGAGTTGACTTAACTCATCAAGGAAGCACACTCTACTACGTAGGTCATTGTGAAACCCAAACTCTTTCTCCTCTACTCTCCATAAGCAAATCTCACTTTAGATTGTAGTACTCAGAACAAGGGTTATGGAAAAGTATGCTCATTTCTCTCAAAGGAAGGTCACAAGTCCGGCTCTAAGTACCATAAGCTCGCCCCTTATGTAAATCACCACTAATGTAAGCTCACTCAACTCAAAATCATATAGGGCTTTTACGGGAATGTAATAAACTTTTGGTTCTAGGTAGGATATATCGGTCTATGAAGGTTTCATTTTTCCTTAAGCGCTTCATTTTCTCATTTCGGCTCACACTTTATTGACTCTTTGAGTCATTTTCTTCTTCCTTAGGGGACTAGAGAGACACATTGTCACTCTTTCTTGTTCATGATAATCATTTTTCTCCTTTCTAATCATTCCAAGCCTTTCATCATTGCTTTCATTGAATCTCTTTATTTTTCTATACTATTCACTTTCTTTCTTTCCTTTTGCCTTCCCTTTTCCTCATTTTGTACTTTTTATCACTTTCACATTCCTCGTCTCTCCCCCAAACTTATGCTTTTGCCAATTGTGCTAAGGAAAGATCGGGTGCCAAGAGAGGATCAATTTAGAACGGATAAAGGCTTGTATCATGCTTATTGAAAGAACAAGGACTTCAGCTCAACGGGGTTGACTAGGGATATCACATTTGGTGGGCTATGGATGCTTTCAAGTTTCAAATTTGATCAAGGAGAGCCTATAATCATTTCTCAAGTTGATCTACACTTTGAATTTCGCCTAGACAAACATTCAGGGCAAGTTCTAGACTTATTGGCACGGGACTTGGACTTGCGATTCAATAACTTACCTCACAAGTTATTGGATTGCTAAAGAGAATAGATTCTAGGGCACACAACAACCCTAGCTAAGATTGAGCAACACAAATGGCTCCAAGAAGCCACTCGGTGATTGTTTAGTCAACACAAGAGTCTAAAGGTCACAACTAGAACCATTCTTTTCAAATCAACTTGTTTCTAACCATAAGGTCAAAGGTAAATGTGCTAGGCCCAAGTGAACCTTGCCCGAGACACTTTTATTCATTACTACTATTTACACAAAAACATAAAGAAAACAGACTCAAACCCTTAAGAAGGTTGTCACGCCATCCATCATCGGGAAGAGCCATCCGGTTCACACAACCTCCACCTTTGGAAAGAACCGTGACATTAAGAAAAAGGCTTATTGATCACGAAGCTAAGAACTCAAAAAGAAGCTACTAATGGAAGTAAAAAGCTAGGCTATTAAGGAAAACTAACATAAGAAGTTATAAAGTAAACTAAGGAAAGTAAAATGAATATACAATAGTCGAAAGAAATGAATATATACAAAATGGGAATGAATATATACATGGAATGGTAAAGTTATATACATACCAAAAGTGAAAAATAATGAAAGTGAAAAATAAATGGTAAAGTTATATACATACCAAAAGTGAAAAATAACGATAAATAAAAATAAGTATCATAATTACATTCCAGTCATTAAATCAAAATAGGACCCCCTCCCCCCCCCCCCCCCGCAAAATAAAAGCTAGCATTGTCCTCAATGCTAAAAGCAAAAATAAGATCAAGAAGGGGTAGAGAGTAGAGAAAACTCCCTATGTGGTATGCATCGGGTCCTGCACATCAGTGTGGTCAGCTCCCTTTGGATCCTCTAACTGTATCTCTAAGTCCTCGGACTGAGGTACCATAAATCCTCTCATAGGCTCTCTGTCGCTCTCCTGCTCTAGTGCCTGTGCTGCCTGAGCTGCTGGTACTTGCTCCTCCAAGAGTAAGTCTAGTGGGATGTCTCCAGCTGATGTAATCCTCTCAACCTCCTTCCTCAGCAACTTTACTGACTCCTTTGAGGCCCGAGTCTTCTTCATCTTCTTCATTTGTTTGCCCAGGTCCTTGATTGCTTTTCCCTTGCATCCAAAGCCTTCAGGATCATCTCCTGGTTGGCCAGAAGCTTCTTCTGGTTGTCCAGAAGCTCCTTCAATGAATCCTCCAGTGATAGAGGTACCTGAAGCTGTGCTGGAGCTGCCTGAGCCGTGACTGCACTGGATAAGCCAGATAACTTTGATGTAGTTACCTGCATCCAATTATTGATGCTGGATAAAGTCTGATTAACCTGCAATGCAGTTAGAGGGTAAGTTGAGGTGGAGGACACAGACAATGGGGCTGTGACAGAAGGGCTGGATGATGGAGGTGGCATAGCAAAAGAACCTTTAGTTGTGGAAGGCTCGGAACCAGTGGCCACTACCCTTGGCTCTTCAAACTGGCCAGCAGAGGTAGTGGTTTTGCCTTTGGACTTGGGGTTGTTTGCTCTCTGAAGGCTGTACCAAGATAAGGGCCTTTTTGGCTTCATCTTTATGTCAAAACTCCTCCCTTCTACCTCTTGATCCTCCAAATACATGGTGAGGAAGTTGGGGTAGGGGTATGATCCTTCATCCTTCCCAACTTGGCGATGATTCTTGACACGAGATTTCCCACATTTATCGGGAACCCCGCCATAATAGAAGCCACAACGATCGCCCAGGAGACTGGGATATCACTGTCATGCTGGGATGGGTCTAGCCGGCTACAGACAAATGTACACCACCCTTTCGCTTCAAAGCTCAGAGTGTTTCTAGCTATATGGACTCCAGGTGTAAGCCAAACCGGTGTTGTCACGGGAATGGCTATCACCTCTACAAGCCATGGACGTGCTGCCTCATCTAACGACACCTTTTCCAAGTACAATGATTAATCCATATCATCAAACTCGGCATATTTATTCAGCGTCTTGCCATCAAATCTAATCTTCCAGTTCCGCACCTTGGTCACATAGGTGCCCTTTTTGATGTGAGCCACATTGGCGTAGAATTTTTTGACTAAATATTCATTGGCCTCCGGCAACTTGCTCGTAAATAATTTCCACCCAAGTTTTTCATCAAATTGCCTCTTCACATTGGGATTGTGGGGTAGAAGATCCCTTTCTATGAATTGCCTCTCGAGGGTGAGCGACCTCTGCGGCCACCATTCCCCAAATTTGTGATAGGCTTTTTCACTAACAAATATATCCTCCCAAACTATAGCTTTTCTAGATCTTGACAACCCCCCTGACATTGGTGTGAACCCCTCTCCCGTCAACCGGTATATCAACATCAACATCAATAGGATCCGCTGGTGAGGCTGAAGTTGTAGCAGGTGGGGAAGCTGATACTGAAACCTCATTACTTTCCTCTGAGCCATCAGACGACTCAGAAGAAGAAGAAGAGGGTGTAGGCTCATCTCGCAACTGGAATTTCCTTTGAAAGTCTGTGGGAACATGGGTTGGCATCGAGTCTCCTTCCGAAACTTCCCAGGAGGGGACATATTCACTATCGTCAGAATGGGATGCGGCTTTGTCCGCAGCTTTGAGTGCAACTCTCATTTTACCAATTGATTTTTGCACGGCGAGTGGTAATTTGATCTTTCCTTTACCCCCGGCCTTGGGAGGACTCTGCTCTCCTTTTTTGTTTATCACTCCGGCCTCTAGATCGGACCATTCTATGCAAAGAACAAGCCATGAAACAAAGTCATAACAAGGTAACAATTATATGGTTAAGAATTGCAGATGAAACTAAAACATTCCAGATAGAAATAAAACATTTCAGATGACTTGCATATACTGCCTCTCAGAATCAGGCACCGCAGACCGCGAAAAAATAGGTGCGACCGCAAAAAGGCCACCGCGGTCTGCGTAAAAAGGAATGCAGCCACAAAAGACTGGGGACCAGACTACCCATTCTCTGAAGTTAAGGTACCGTTGACAGCAGAAAAAAGGGACGCGACCGCATCACATACAACGTGGACTGCGTAAAAGTGAACGCGACCGCAGAACTAATTTGACAACTCTCTAAAACTCATTAACGCTGACCGCAAAATTATGGATGCAACCGCAAAAAGGCAACTGCGGACCGTGAAAAAAGTAATGCATCAGCGAACTTACAAGTAATTCAGTTTTCACAAAGCATAAACGCGGACAACGTAATTTGGACCACAGTTCATGAAATTTCAAACTAGACGGGCATTTTTGACTTCTCTTAGACGTAGGGTTTCCTTTTTTTTAGCAATTGATAGGTATAATGAACAACCATATCCCCCATTAGGCATGCAAAACAATTATCCTCATGAATTTTTAGCATCAACTTAAAAAATATTTGCAGCTAGTAAACCCAAATTACAAAGAAATAGTAAAATAAAGATGAAAAAAAAGAAAGGAATAAAATTAATGCAAGTATTTAAGCATTCCAGTAGTGAGATGTGTAGAAGAAGACTAACTCTTGAATAATTGAGATTGAAAGACCAACGATAAGATGATGAATAGTGCTTTAGGTTCAGTGAGAGTCTAGGATTCGAAAAGTGTAACAGGAGAAGGGTCCTTCTATTTATACTAAAAGTATAGGGACCCACAGAACTACTTGAGCACGGTACGCAAAATTCCACTGTGGTCCGCACTTTTACCTTTTTGAAGGGTTGTTACCAAGAGAGAACCGATGAGAGCGAAAAAACAAGCGCAGTCGCGAAAGAGTAACGCGGACAGCAAAACTTCAACCGCGGATGCGAATACAACTTTAGAGAGTTTCTATTCTAGACTTTTCAAGTTTGTGTCTGCTGACCAATTACGCCCCCGCGAAAAGCACCCGCTGACCGCGAAATTTGAATGCGGTCAGCGTAATTCTTACACTTAGGCAAATTTTTCCCAGCAATAGTCCTACATTGCACAAACAATTCCTACACAAACTTCACAACCAGTTAGTTCAAAACAAAACCTACACTAAAAAGAAAATCAAAAATAAAGAAAACCACATGGGTTGCCTCCCAAGAAGCACCTGATTTAAGGTCGCGGCACGATGCATGTTACCATTAATCACTTGAAATGGATCATTGCCACCACGTGGCTATCATCAAACTTGCCAAGATAGTGCTTCACTTGATGCCCACTAACTCGGAAGATTTTACCATTTTTGTTTTTCAAATCAAAAGCACCAAATGGAGTTATATGCACCACTTCAAAAGGGACACTCCATTTTGACTTGAGCTTTCTCGAAAACAGTCGTAACCGAGATTTGAATAGAAGAACCAAGTCACCCTCCTTAAATCCCTTGTTTTGGGAATATTTGTCATGTAAGTACTTCATATTGTCCTTATACAAGGGCGAGCTAGAATAGGCATGAAACATAAACTCATCAAGTTCATTTAGTTGCTCTACCTGGAGATTTGCAGCGACATCCCATTCAAGGTTTAACTTCTTCAGTGACCACATGGCCTTATGCTCTAACTCAACCGGAAGATGGCATGCTTTCCCAAATACCAACCGGTTCAGAGACATACCAATTGGAGTCTTGTAAGCAGACCTGTAAGCCCACAAAGCATCATCCAGTTTCCTTGACCAATCAGTCTAGTTTGCATTGACAGTTTTTGATAATATGCTCTTTATCTCCCTGTTGGAGACCTCAACTTGTCCACTCGCATGGGGATGATAAGTGGTTTAAACTTTATGATTGACACCATACTTGGAAAGTAAAGTATCGAAGGCCTTGTTGCAAAAATGAGAACTCCTAAAACCTTGTGAAAATATTTTTCTTTAAGAATGCCACCACACGATGTGCCTCATTGTTGGGCAAAGCCACAGCTTTAACCCACTTGGAAACATAATCAACAACAACCAGAATGTAAGTGTTACCACATGAACTCACAAATGGTCCAATGAAGTCAATGCCCCACATGTCAAAAATGTCAATCTCAAGAATAGTGGTGAGAGGCATTTCATCCTTCTTGAAAATTCTACCAACTCTTTGACACTCATCACATCTCTTAACCAGCTCACTAGAATCTTTATACAGGGTGGGTCAGTAAAATCCACAGCTAAGAACCTTTAAAGAAGTTCTCTCCCTACCATGATAACCATCGTAGGGTGAGGAATGGCAAGCATCAAGAATACTCATTTGCTCCTCTTCCAGAACACATCTCCGAATCACACCATCATTACAAATCTTGAAAAGATAAGGCTCGTCCAAGTAATAATCCATGTTGTCCTGTCTAAGCTTCTTCCTTTAGTTAGAAGAGAGCTCACTCGGAACAATGTCGGTCACATGAAAGTTAGCCACTTCGGCGAACCAAGGCATACTATTCAAAGAAACAGAGAGGAGTTGTTCATCCAGAAACGAATAATTTTCGAGGCCATCACGGGGCCTCCCGTCCTTCTCCAAGTGAGACAAGTGGTCCGCCACTTGGTTTTCACTTCTTTTTTTATCAATAATTTCAAGGTCAAACTCTTGAAGCACAAGAACTCATCTCATCAACCTAGCCTTAGAGTCCTTCTTTGTTATCAAGTAATGGAGTGCCGCATGATCGGTGTGCACAATCACTTTAGTACCCATGAGATATGGCCTGAACTTTTCCATGGCAAAGACAATGGCTAGTAACTCTTTTTCGGTCACAGTATAATTGACTTGGGCATCATTCATCTTTGTGCTTGCATAGTAGACCGGATGAAATATTCTGTTGATCCTTTGCCCCAAAATCGCTCCTACCGCAACGTCACTAGCATCACATATGAGCTCAAATGGCAAGATCCAATTGGGTGTGGTGATGATGGGAGTGGTAGTCAATCTATACTTGAGAAGTTCAAAAGCTTTCATGCAATCATCATTAAACACAAACTTTGCATCCTTTTCCAACAGCTTGCACAAGGGATTTACCACTTTGGAGAAATCTTTGATGAACATTCGGTAGAACCCCGCATGCCCAAGAAAGCTCCTAACTCCCTTGACGGAAGTAGGAGGAGGGAGTTTTGAAATCAATTAAATCTTCGGTTTGTCCACTTCAATACCGTTCTTTGAGATCTTATGGCCGAGGACAATGCCCTCCTCAACCATAAAGTGGCACTTCTCCCATTTAAGTACTAAGTTGGTCTCCCCACATTGAGCCAACACCTTGTCAAGATTATTCAAGCATTCTTCAAAGGAGTCACCCACAACACTAAAATCATCCATGAACACTTCCAAAAAGTCCTCCACCATGTTTGTTAATATAGCCATCATACACCGCTGAAAGGTAGCCGATGCATTACACAAACCAAATGGCATCCGTGAGAAAGCAAAGGTGCCATACAGACATGTGAAAGTAGTTTTCTCTTGGTCTTCCGGTGCAATCAAAATCTGGTTGTAACCTGAGTACCCATCCAAAAAGCAATAGTAGGAACGCCCGGCAAGTCTATCCAACATTTGGTCAAGAAAGGGAAATGAAAAGTGATCTTTATGGGTCACTTTGTTCAGCTTTCGGTAATCCATGCATACCTTCCATCCGGTGACAGTCCTAGTGGGGATCAAATCATTTTGCTCATTTGTGACCACAGTCATACCCCCCTTCTTTGGCATACATTGTACTGGTGAAGTCCATGAACTATCCGAAATGGGGTAGACAACCCCTGCATCTAGCCACTTGATAACTTCCTTCTTGACGACCTCTTGTATAGCCTTATTCAACCTCCTTTGATGTTCCATGAAGGGTTTGGCATCATCCTCAAGTATAAAATTTTGTGCATGAAATATACGGGGCTTATCCCCCGAATATCAGCTAGAGTCCATCCAATTGCCTTCTTTCTTCTTTAGAGCACCGTGAGGGTTGCATCTACCTGCATGTTAGTTAAACAAGAAGAAAGAATAACAAGTAAAATTGAACAAAGACCCAAGAGCTCATACCTGAGGTGTGAAGGCAAAGGCTTCAACTCCAATACGGGAGGCTCCTCGATTGAGGGATTTGCTGGTGGAGTCTTGCGGTTCTCAAGATCCAAGGAAAGTTTCCGGGGCTCATATGTGTAAGAACCCATTCGTTGCAAAGCATTGACATATTCCACCAAGCCTTCATCTTCAGTCACATCATGGTTCAACAACACAGCTTCCAAAGGGTCCTCCACATTTATCACAGCGCTGGTGTCTTCAACAATCACCTCTATCACAAATTGCTATTGGGTTGCCTTATTGATTTGCAGACATGGAACATAACTTTTTCATCACCCACTCGGAAGGTGAGCTCCCCTGTTTCCAAATCAACTAAAGCCTTCCCTATAGCTAGGAAAGGTCTCCCTAATATGATCCGCACCTCATAGTCAACCTCGCAGTCCAGAATTACAAAGTTCGCGGGAAGTATGAACTTGGTTACTCGCACAAGCACATTATCTATAATCCTCAATGGCCTCTTCATTGTCATATCCTCCATCTGCAACCTCATGGATGTGTGCCTTGGTTGCC
Organism: Nicotiana tabacum; assembly: GCF_000715075.1. Taxonomy (NCBI): domain Eukaryota; kingdom Viridiplantae; phylum Streptophyta; class Magnoliopsida; order Solanales; family Solanaceae; genus Nicotiana; species Nicotiana tabacum. Next base: position 75,129,100 of record NC_134085.1, read on the forward strand.
CAATCCCCAATGTCTTAAACACAGAATATGGCATCAAGTTAATGCTTGCCCCTAAGTCGCACAAAGTTTTGGCAAAATCGGCACTACCAGTAGTGGACGGCATTGTAAAAGCACCGGGGTCTTCTAGCTTTGGGGGCCATAGAATGTACAATGGCACTCACTTGGTGCGTCATCTTGATTGTTTTACAATTCATGGATCTCTTCTTTGTTACCAAGTCTTTCATAAACTTGGCGTATCCTGGCATATGTTTAAGAGCCTCCACCAAAGTTACATTTATCGACAAGCTCTTCATCATATCAATAAATTTCTTGAACTGGTTCTCATTGTTCTGTTTTGCAAGCCTCTGAGGGTATAGTTGAGGAGGCCTTGTCAAAGGAGCCTTTGCATTGGGCACTACCATTTTCGGCATATCTATCACGCGTTCCCTAGACGGGTTCACATCATTTTAAGTCTCCTCCACGTTGTCATCAATGTCAATTCTCACTTCTTCATTCACAATATCATTACTCATTTGCACTTCATTGCTTTGATCATCATTATCTTGCACCAACATATCATCACTCACAACCTTTCTTGCATTAGAGGTATTATCAACACCACCTATACCACTCCTTGTAGTCACCGCCAGAGCGTGGCCCGTATTGTTCCCTCCATTAGTGTTTACTACCATGTCACTAGGTAGTGCCTCCTTAGGGTAAGTGTTCAAAGCTTGTGAAATCTGGCCAAGTTGGACCTCCAAGTTGCAGATAAAAGTATTATGGGATGCCAATTGGGCATCAGAGTCGGCATTTTTCATCATTTGCTCAAAAATTTACTTAATCCGTCCCAACTCATTGTTGGACGAGCTAGGATCTTAAGACTAAAATGGAGGCGGGTTGTTTGGTTGTTGATACATCGGAGGACTTTTAAAGTCCGACCCTTGATTACCGTTATTCCAATCCCCTTGGTTGTTGTTGCCTGCCCAATTGCTTTTGTTATTGCCACCCCAGTTGCCCTGGTTACCATGGGTGCCCCAATTTTGATTGTTGTTCCCCCATTTGCTTTGGTTCTTGTTGTTCCCACAATTCCAATTTCCTTGTTGGTTTTGATTCCCCCGATTTCCTTGGGATCTCCATTGTTGTTGTTGATTTGGATCATTGTCCCGTTGTCCTTGGTAATTGTTCACATACTGAACTTCTTCACTTTGCTCATCTTACACATCTTCTTGGTTGTAACCCCTACTACCTTGCTCATATTGATCCGGATTTCCTTGAGTTTGTTGACCTCTTTGTCGCCTCTTGTTAACCATCATATTTACCCCTTCCATGGCATTCACTTGTCTTGGCGCTTGAACTTGCTGCAATTGAGCATTGGCCAACTAGTTCATGGTTGTAGTTAACTCGGCTATTGCTTGGTTGTGGTCATAGAGCTCTTTGTGCAGGTGAATGACATTAGGATCACCTTGTGGCACATTAGCTCTACTTTGCCATACCGAGGAAGTATCTGCCAGCTCATCGAGTATATCACACGCCTCAGCATAAGGATTGTTCATAAAGTTTCCTCCGGCGAGTTGGTTAACTACACACTGGTTGGTAGTGTTGATGCCACAGTAGAATATTTGCTGGATTATCGCTTCGGTCATTTCATTGTTCGGACATTCTTTCACCATCGTCTGATTCCTTTCCTAGATCTTATGAAGTGGTTCATTTGACTCTTGTTTAAAGGCAAGGATCTCATCTCTCAGTGTCGCCATATGCCCCAGCGAGAAGAACTTTGCTATGAATTTCTCGGCCAACTCATCACAAGTGGTGATGGAATGGTTGGGCAATCTCCCAAGCCAATTTAGAGCCTTCCCCCTTAGAGAGAATGGGAAGAGCCTTAATCTTAACGTGTCCTCAGTAATGTTGGTTTGCTTGCTCCCCCAGCATATATCAACAAAACCCTTGAGATGTTTGTAGGCATTTTGGTGTGGAGCTCCGGTGAAGAAACCTCGTTGTTCCAAGAGAGTAAGCATCACGTTAGTTATTTGGAAGTTGCCCGCCCTAATTCAGGGCGGGACTATTGCACTTGCGTATCCTTCATTGGGCAACACCCGGTGTGTTGCCCTTGATGGAGGTGGGGGAGGATTTGGAATATTATCATGAGGCGGTCGACCTCTCCTTTGTGGTTGTGGTTCGGGTTGAAGCTCATCCAAATTATCATCGTCTACCTCCTCCCCCAAAGGCGAATTTTCGAGAGCATCATTTTTAAGAGCCATATTGTACCTGAGATCAATTCACAAACAAATTAGCAAATCAGAAGGAAAGAAAAACAAGACATACAAATACTCGAAGATATAGCTAAAAACCGTTTAACTCCCCGAAAATCGTGCCAAATATTGATCGGTTCCAAATCTTCACTACTATAGAGTAGTAAGGATGGTCGATGCAGGTTTACCCAACAAAGGTTGGGATCGAATCCACAAGGAGTTAATTAGTTTGGAGTTAGGTTTATATCCGAGTAGAGATGCGGGTTTTTCTTTTAATTGCACTTCCACAAATGGTTGGTTTTGTTATCTACTTCTAATTCTACTTCTATAGCATGCAGTAGTTAAAGCTAAGTACAATATTTTTGTTGGTTGTTTTCAAGGATTAAAAGGGACTATGGTAGTGACTTCCGCCTAGGTGGATATCTAACAGGTATCGAGAATTCAGGGAAAGCTTGTTATGATTGGGGTCGTGATATAACCATCACACATAAGTGCTCATTCTATACCTCTCGATAGTTTGAGTGACTTTACCCAATTTGTCTTTCTCAAGTCCAAATGGGTGTTCATGCATAGCAAATGATATTGGCTCAAGTCGGGTATTACTATCTCTAGGTTTAACCCTTTAATTGGGGATATCAATCTCTTGAATGTACCCCAATTCCTTGTTAGCCTAATTTTCCTAGACTTAGTCTCTATTTCTTAAGAAGAATCTAAGTCATAAAGGCACGAATCAGTGTTTGCAACCACCAATCCTACAATTAAAGCATGAATCAAGCTAAATATCACTAACCCATAAATAATTAAACCCTAAAATTCAAGACCCATTAAATACCCATACTAGGATTGGTCACAACCCTAGCTATGGGTTTAGCTACTCATGAAACTAGCAGAAATCAAAGATAAAGATGAAATATAAGCTATAATATTCAAATACAAGATGAAAGTCTAAACATTAAAGATGAATCTACTCTAAAATTACTCAAAAGGGTAAAAACCAGCCATTCATGTGTTCCTCAACAAAACTTAACCTAAAAATCTGAAAAATATCTATTTATACAAGACTAAAATTCCCAGACAAAAATGCCCTTGCGGAAGTTTCAAGAAGGCGTAATTCCTACCGTGTCCATGCTTGAGCTCTCGCAGCCACGCAATAACGAGCGTGGTCTGCATTTCTTCAATTCTGGGCTTGGTTTTGAATTGGTCTCGCAGACAGCGTAAAAGCCATAGCCTCCGCGTTAGCTTCAACTGCGGCCACGTAATTTGGAGATGGACCACTTTCTTCTATTAAGCTTGACTTGCAGAGTCTCTGAATCTTCAAACACCACTCTCAGGGGAAATACCAATGCGGCCGCATCAGATATTTCGCGGCCGCGATTTTCAATCACGGTCAGCGGTAGCACTTGTGCTCAAATTTAGCCTCTCTGAACTTTACTTTCGCGAGCTACGTATTTGTGGACGCCTCAGCGGTAGTCCTCACGTGGCCTCTCTTTTCCATTGCGGTCATCGGTCTAGTTCCAGCCTTGGATTTGTGCAAGATTGACTCCTTCATGAGTTGATTATGGCTTCATTGCCACATTTTGACCAACCCTGCAGACAAGCACATTAAGTCAGTTTTTGGGAATATTTTTACACATTTTTATCCAAAACCTAAGCAAAAGAGAGCATAAGTGGCACGCTCCGAACCTGGGGGGCGAGACCAGCACCCGGTGCCTCACCTATTCTTGCGTACCAATGTGCGACTAAGGAACTCTGAACATATGATGTCATACTTTGGCCATGGGCCTTATTGCAAGACAACTGCAATTGTTGACTAAATATTAATATAAAGCTGGGCTGACAAGGCCATCATAATTACTACAGCTGCCAAACCAACCAAATATACATACAAGACCTACAAGCCCAACATGCTGCACTAACTGACATGATGTGATTACAAACCTCTACTGATGGATATACTGTAATCGGAACAGGTCCCTGACCTACTCATAACATATATACATATATATACAAGATGTAGATAATGCTCTAGACCCGGCAACTTCGAAGGGCATGGAGCTTATCGATCAAGATGAACTCGGGAAACACCTAATGAAGAGGTCTACCTATCTGTCTGTCTGAACCTGCACGCATGTATGCAGCGCCCCCAGAAAAGGGACGTCAGTACGAAATAATATACCGAGTATATAAGGCAATATACTAAAAGCTGAATTTGAATTGATAATATAATAACTGAAAGCAACTGGGGATCAAAGATAATCTGAAGATATGCTCACCTGCTGATACTGACTCTATTCTCTCATAGGCGCTCGACCATACTAGGCTTTGTATCTCGGCCAACTAGGCTCGCTCATAGGCGCTCGACCACAGTATGCTCGGTATATAACTTATCATCTAATCAGAGGTTGCCCAATAGGGGCCTACCCATCGATTATAGCTCGATGGTAATGAAAATACTTTAATACTATATATATGAACTCTCTACTCTCCTGACTGGAAGAAAGAAATACTCAATTGAATATGAAGTCCCGATAAAGAAAATATTGTAACTTGCGAGACTAGCAAAATATGCGTAAATTCCGAGATATGAATTTTTCTTTATGCCTCGTTATCAAACTTGTGTAATGACAAGATCATGCCAAAATGAAGGAAAGGCTTAGCCTTAACATACCTAGAGTAGGAAAAAATTCGTGTGATATTCTTGAGAAGGTTTACACCGTACTCTCTTAAAATTGCAAAATCTCTGTTCGATCTATTAAAGATCCGTACCCTTCTATGTTAACTTCAATTTGCGTATTTTTGAGCTTCAGGTAGCGTTTTTTTTGTGGCTTCAGATAGTCTCTTGAAGAGATCTTTTCTATATCCTTCAAAGGTTAGATAAAATGAATCCTTTTATTTGCTAAAGTTATGAATCCTTTCTTGAATTTCAAGGTTATAATCCTAACTAGTTGCCACCTAACCAACATGACTACTGAGTCATTTGGTTTAGGTGGTGGCTTTCTGCCACATGGAGTGGGGGAAGGTTTTTAAATCTTATCCAATTAACTAACTAATTAACTAAGTAATATCCCGCTACCCGATAATTAATCAATTACCCGTATAATTAAGAGTTGTCTCAAATTACGTAAAATTCTACTTATTTTTAATATACTTTATTCATCCTACTATTATGGTCATATGGTACCTTGTACTGTACTAGTCCATAAGTATCGGGTATTATCGCTCGGCCCGCATTTTACCCCAATATTCCACACTTGGACAAAAATTTATTTTCTTTGACTTGCTTCCCCTCTCACCTTCACAAATTTACTCATCACTTGTTTGAAATAGCATGATGCTTATAATTTCAAAATAATCCCATTTCCGCACTTACGTCGATTAACTTACCATGAAACTTTAACATACGAAAATGCGGGATGTAACATTATTCCCCCCTTTGGAACATTCGTCCTCGAATGTTGACTTATGCACTTGTCATTCTCATAACACATAGCTCTTACGAATACTTTAGTGCTAGGCAACTGTTCTGTGAATAAGTCCAAAGTCTAGGGCATTCCTCCCTTTAGTCCTCTTCCTCATACCACGACTTGTGGTGGGGATTTTTCCAATCTCGTAACTGTTGCTACCTTCTATCATGCAACCAGTATGACTTTGACCATATAAGTGCGCGTATGCGACTCTTCTCTCCTTTTTCCTCTAGCTTCTAGCCAATCTCTAGGGCTCACTTTGTAAACATATACAGAACTTGATGAAATGTCCCTCTGGGCATTTTTAGGTATACTGAAGTTCTTTGCTCGGTAATTTGCTGAAATTACGATTATTGCTACATGTTGTTTCATAGACCAAGTTGTCTATCCGCATGATTTTACTGCATCTAGGTAGGTCATACTATACCATAACTCTAACTTCGAGTTATCGTTGCGGAGGTCTGCTACCAAATTCCAGCTTGCTTTTGTTGGTTATCCCATATGTATAAATCTAAGTCCTTTAATGCTTCTTCATTACTGTTCACCTTAAGAATGACGACCTAATCTCAACTCATACCTTGTGACTTTTATCCATCTATTATGGTTTGCCTCAATATTGATCTACAATGTACCATTTGAATACTTGAAACTTCTTACATAATGCATTGCTGCTAGGGCCCACGTCTCATCGGGAACATCTGGAGTAATTAGATTGATCCACTTATGGGTGGTACTATACTTCCATAACCATATTTTATAGCATACCAATATGGCTCACCTTATGTGGGTATTTTAATCCCGTAGAATTCATGAAATCCTCTTCAAATTTACTCAATCGGAGGCCCAAACGTCATCCTTTATCTATCACAATTACACCTTTATTCTACTACTGGGTCAGTATTTCATTTCTTCTAAATGCTACTAGTCTTAGACTCCTTTGAGCTCATTCAGGCTATACTGATCTTTATATAATTTATAGAACCCATCAGCTCTCTCTCATTTTCGTGGGCTTAATCCCGAGGGCTTATCCATTCTTGTCACCTTCTTACTCGCCCTTTCTTATCCTTACTCCTGTCTTCCTACAACCTTGTCGCTCTACCATACTTTAGCTTGCGACATTCATACTACTCGCAGCCTTTCTTCAACTTTTTTGCACCATAGATTTCCTTGTGTTATTCTGGATCATCAAGCAAGACATCACATCATCTCTAATTCTTCTTTATTCTCTTAAATAGACCTCTCAGTATCTAGAAACCATAGGCTAGAAGATATGCCACTGACGATGCTGCTATCATTCCTGGATATTGAATCCCAGTGCTTCTAGTCTTTTACTTGAAGTATGGACTCCACCTTTACCTTACTTCTTTCAAAATATCACCTCCCATTCTTCTATATCTTTCATAACCTCCCTCCTACATAGGTATAAATCACACCCACCATTTAAAGCTCTATTATAATACTTGCACCTCTGGTGCCTATATAATCCGATGGGAGTTCCATACTGAATTCTTATGAGGCTGGTATTTTCCTAACTGGCTTTATTGTAGAGCCAATATAAAATATGGCCGTTTTACTATCTCTTTTGTACCTCTGATATTTAGAGTAATTCTACAATGTTCTAATCATGATTTCTATACTCATCGGGGTCTATTAATCAGTCTCTTAATTCACTTAGCTTATATAACTCTTTAGTTTCTTCTTCTATCTCACCCTTTGAGCAGGCTTACTTTATCTTCAGATCTGTGGCTTAGGGTATTAGTTATTACTTTTAGCCTTTCATGGCACTATGGAATTTTCATAATACAATCCTTTAACAATTCAATCCCTTGTTTATGACCCGGGCTCAATTCTTCCTTTTAACTTATACCGAAACTTTCTATGGCTAAATGATTGTCAATATATATGCTTCATGGATAATACTCCAAACTCTTAAGTGTGTTCATAACGTAACTAACTTTGGATCACTGATCGAATAATTCCTTTCGGACAACTTAGCTTTCTTTTAATGTAAGCTATTACTTTTCCTGGTCTTTCTGCCCCCTTGTTGCGTCCATACTTAGCTTATTTTAGTGACCACATATATTGGAATTCCATATAACTCATATGATCTTGAATATCACTTCTGATTTTTCTCCCTATTCATTAGCCACGGTAGGTGCCACTTTCTTATGGAGTCAATGTTGTTTTGATACTGTTGTTAATAGAACATTTCCTCTTTAGGTCACTGAGTTTAGGTAGAAGCCTTCTTCCTTATTTTCCTTAGCTAGTCTTTCATTGTAGTACTTAGGGAGGACCCTCTAACTCTTGTAAAGCTGTGAGCTTATTACATTGTATACTCGACGGACCTCCTGATGTTCTTCCTTGCCTATACTTATCCGTAGTTACTTACCTCCACGCCCTGGTGCTTGTGGGATTGCTCATGAACTGATATGTTGACTGTTTTCCCGGTGGCACTCTCTTTGATTTCTGTAGCACTCGTACGGTGTTGATATCCAATTTTTCCCTATGTATTTTTATACCCGAAACACTTCCAAAATAACATATATGTGCATATATAAGCACACCAAAAGGTTTTGGCATTTTAATGATTTTTAAACCAATTTATGGCCTATTTTTACACCATAAAATCCAATAATTACTCCCAAATCTTGCCATTTTGGAGAATAATTTATTTTATTCTCATATTTACACCAAAATATATCCAGCATGATTTTTGCACATTTTTTTACAAATTCGTTTGGTATTTTTAAAGCCAAATTGCTTATAATTGCAATACTAGCCTCTTTAAGATTTAATAGCATTTTATAATTACAAAATTGATCCCAATATTTTCGAATTAATATTTATATATTATTAGTTGACTCAGTGCCTTTATTTTGCTTTTAAAATATTTTTACTATTTTTATAAAATAATAAAAGGAAAAATTGGCTATTCATTTCAATTATAACGCAAATTCCATTTCAAATTTAGCCTGAAATCATCCCAATTTCGAACTCAATTGGACCAGCCCAATTCATTCAAACCCAGCCCCTTGACCCGTTTAATCCAACCCGCCCGAAAATATCAACGGCCACAAACGACCCTTTCCTTTTTAATTCTACCAACCCCCCCTAACCCTAACCCTCATTTCTCTTAGACAGTCGCCTCTGAAACCTCTTCTCTCTCAAAATGCTCTCAAGCACTCGAAACCCTAATCGCCTCCCTCGTCTTCTCCGACCATTATCTCGCCGGAGTCCATGGCTTTTCAGGCCATGGACGACCTGTGCTCACCTTCCTTCACTCCTAAGCTATGGTGTTCGAGATTTCGAGGTTTGACCTCAACGGCGTTCATTCAGATCTTCTCAGATCTGTGGTTCTATGGCCTCTCCGGCCTTGCTCCGACATATTCGAGCTTTAGAAGCCTAGCCATGGCCATCTCTGACTCAAGACCAGACCTCTTCTAAGCCTTCTCATTTCTAGGGTTTCAGAGAAACCCTAAAGCTATTCGAGGTTCCTTCCTCTTTTATTTACTTAGATCTATGATGAATCCGTGCTATATTCAACGTTTTAAAGCTTTTCCCCAATTTTCTTTTCAAAATTAGTTCGCTTTCAATTTAGGGTTTTCGAAAAAATCTCAAAATAACTTCTGACTCTTCTTCTTCTTCTTCTTCTTCTTCTTCTTCTTCTTCTTCTTCTTCTTCTTCTTCTTCTTCTTCTTCTTCTTCTTCTTCTTCTTCTTCTTCTTCTTCTTCTTCTTCTTCTTCTTCTTCTTCTTCTTTGTGTGAATCTGTCTGTACCACGTTCTTATGAGTTTTTCTCTTGTGTTCTTATGTTTGCCATACGATGCATGTTCTTCTATTTTTGTGTTTTGTTCTTCCCTCTACTGGGTTCTATAAGCATGTTTTACATGTCTATCTCGTATGTTCCTCTACTGTATTTTTTACTTAGCTTTTGCTCCTTGCTTACCTTTACAGGACTTTGTTTGAACCCTAAGCATGTTTCATCTACTATTTTCCTAAACCCGTATCGCTTTTTCTTTTCTGAACTTGTTTGAGTGACAAGCTTTGCCTAAATGTATTCCCTGTGTTTCGAACTTGTTGTTCTCTCTATTTGTTTCTCATAAGTCTCTGAAAGAGACTACTGAGCCTGTTTTATTTGTTGTTTTCTCATCTATGCATCTGATTCGAGTCAGAAACCCTAGTAGTGGGGGGGTTTTGGTAAGCTTGACTTTGTGTTTGGACTAGGGTTCCATTCAGAACCCTGACTCTCTTTTAGACTCATTCTGAGTCTGTGAACCTAACCTTCTTGGGTACTCTGATTTCTTGCTAGTTTTACAACAACTCTCTCTTGTCTCACATGTCTGTATGTTTTTTATATGACAAATTCTCTTCTTTCAAAAGGCCTTTGGCCAGCTTGTGATTGATTCCGAGTTCCTTTTTTTAAAAGGTTTGATTGAGTGTTGTTGATTTTCTTTAAATTAAACCCTTATCACTTTTTTCTGGTTGGATTCATTCACACTAAGATTCGAATCCTGATTTTACAAGCTGGTTGATTGATTGTCTTTCCTTGTTTGACCTAAACCGTGTACTACTAAACTGTTTCCTTAAATAGGTTTCTGTGTATTTGCCCCTGTTATACTGCCTCAAAAAGATTGTTTAAAACAAATCCTTTCCTTATTTATCTTGCCCGTTTTAATCAAATCCCTTAACCAAAGGGAAACAGCTTGTGATTGATTCAAAACTATTCTCTTACCTTTTTTTACTCATCTTCTGCACTATAAAAGGGACTGCTCTTTTGCACTAAAAAAAGGGTTTTTCACATGCTTTCACAGACTTTTCTGCACAAAAACACAGGCTTTTACACATTCAAATACTGAGTTCTTTCATAAAAAAAATTCTACTCTCTTCTTCTACTTTGTGCTTTCTGAAACAATTTTGAGCTCTCTCTCTAAAACTCTCAAGTGTTCTGCTGAACTTAAGTCTACTCCTGCTGTGTTTACTTGTCGTGATTGCTCTATTATTTTGCTTGTTCTTACTTTGCAACTGGTACGTTATTCTTAGTTGAATAATGCTTCTTCATTATGTGTTTACTTCCTAGTCTGTTATGTTCTTCTTTAATATATTTCTGCAACCCTGTTGTGCTTTTCTTGTGTGAACTCCCTTTCCCTTTTCCCCTTTGTATGTGAGTATAGTTCCAGCCATAACAGCACTTTGATATTGTTGTCTATGACTCTGAACTGGGTTCTTTGAACCTCCTAACTCAATCAATTCCCACTCCCTTCTCCCCTTTATGTGCTTGAGCCTGGACCTGAGTCTGGTGGTGTCCTAATCACCATCCAGACCTAGGTTTGACCCTCAAGGGTCTGCTCCTAACTTGTTTGACCAAACAAATGGTCAGGGGTGTGCCAGTCTGCACCTGTGGCTGGGTATGACCACCATTTATTATGGCTCCCCAATTCCTTTTCACTTTGCACTTACTCATAGCTCTAAGTTATGCCTCTCTCTTGTAAGCCATGCTTTGGGACCCTTGAGCTCCCACTGCACTTGGATGCCTGAGGACTGGCTATTCCGCACTACACTATTCTAATTCTAAATGGTATCCTGAGTGTAAGCAATGCCGGGAATCCTTGAGATTCCTTGGAACTTTGAAACACTTTGGATAAAGAGAAGGCTTTGGAAATCCGGAATTGGTTAATCACATGTTATTGGACATTAAGATTGAATTAGGCTGCTCGGATCTAGCTGTTAGTTTTTAATGTATTTATTTTCTTTCTTTTGGTCTGTAATAATTTGTATAAAGAATTTGGGGAATATAGTAAAAGGGTGTGGGAGGGATTTTACATTCTTGTATCAGTAAGGGTAGAAACCATGCTTTAGGATTTTAATTTTTTTTAGAAATCCTGCCTATAGGATTGTTCAATGTTTCTGATTCCACATCACTTAGAGACCATGCCTATAGGGTCAACGCTTCATTGTGCTACAAATCACATAGAAATCATGCCTATAGGACTTAACGTTCATGTAATCAATGCATATAGAGATCATGCCTATAAGGAATGCATATGCATTAGGCAAATTGTAGGGTTAATTAACACAATCATCTTTTACAAGTTCAATAATAGGTTTTAAAAGTCAAAATAGATATCATGCCTATAGAATTTGCATCAAACTCGTCTGATTCGCTTAAAGTAATAATGATCTATTAACTGGTCCTTAACGTATTAATACAGTAACGATTTCAGAAGTCTTAATTCTTTGACAAAAACTCTCTTGACTCAGTATGCTTTTAAGTCCCTCAAATCGGCATCTTTTTCTGAAACAGTTTCTTTCTAAACGTTCTGCCTAAACGTTTTACTCAAACCCTGAAATTGTCTTTTAAAACAGTTGCAACTTACCCTTTCCTTAGATATTTCTTTCTCTAAAACTCTTTCACAACCATTTCTGTGTTTTATTTTTACTGCAGTCTATACTTTCTTTTCAAAACTCCTCTGCATTAGACTACTTTTTCCTGAAACTAGTACCTTTTAAATCACTCGCTTGAAATACCTTAATTTCTGACAATTGGATCCAAGTTTCCTAATGCAGACTTTCTATATAAACATATGGGTTGAACCAGTCTGTTCGCTGTTTAAGGTTAATTTAAAGACCAAATCAATATGTGCCAAGACATGCTAAACTAAGTGTTTGTTTGATTAAGGGGTTTACTTGAGCCTTACCTATTTGTTTTGTTCATCCTTATATTTGTTACTTGTTTTGTATGTTGCAATTAGAATTTTAACCTTTGAACTCCATATATGCCTATATCCCTTTCCTTCCCCTTTAGGATTAGAAGTCCTGATACCCCGGGACTGATAGGTTGGGACGGGTACTAGCATGCAATAAGTAAACGAGACTGATCGCGTTTAAATACCTTAACGGGGTGGGAAGGGTAGAATATGGATATGATGACCGATGCGCTAATATCACGTGCGACCCCTCTTCTGAGGAGTGATCGCTGGGTATTGCATTGAAGTGATCCATATTAATTATAAACTTAGGACTCCCCTCCCTTTATTTGCTTTCATCTCTTCTTGTAAAACTGTTCAAATCTCTTTTTCATGAATCTGCCCTCTCTACTTACCTTTGAAAATTTTCAACTTGGTCGCAATGTTATGTGCGAATCCTTATTTGAGCCTTGATTGTTTACTTGTAAAGTCACAATTGTAACATGGTCGGGAACCACACTAGTGGATCTTGAGGGGTGCCTAACACCTTCCGCTCGGGATAATTTCTAGCCCTTACCCTAATCTCTGGTCTCTTCATCTCAAACCCTTCTTAAAGTATCCTAATGCACTATAATCATTAGGTGGCGACTCTTCAACTTCTAAACCCAATTCTCGAAAGGGGATAGAGTTGTCCTCCCAATGTCGTATACCCGATTTCTGACCCCGCGGTCAGAGAAAAAGGGGGTGTCGACAGCATGAAGACTCTACTGGGGAGTTTCTTTAGGCTTTTACCATTGCATGTTGTTTGTGACTTTATTATCTCATTAATTGCTTTGTTTACTGTCTTTTATTCTTTCACTACAAAACTGACTTGGCTCTTCATGTCTTTTCTTTCCTTTAGCTGCTTTCCTTTACTACTTTATTTCAATGTTGTTGTAATTACTGCAATTATTGTAATCATTTATCTTATGAACGTGAAAATACATGAAAAGTTTGTTTCATTCTTGTAAACTGCATCTTCCACTCGTTCCAAACAAACACCATAGCAATGCTTATAATGAGTGGTTGCGCTCTTCTAATATTATCACCCTTTAAATTCGGCAAAGGTGTATTTGCGGTAAAAACAGTCGATCAGCGGTGCAGTCGACGGTTCCGCGCCTTTCCTTCTTGAGTTATCCGCTCAAGGGTACCTGTCTAATACCCCAATAGAAACCTTACTCTGTCTAACTGTGCATGCATCATGGTCAAACCTAGCCGAGTCAGTTATGTTGTCCATATAATGACTCATTAAGATAGCCTTGTCTAAAGTCCATCGGGTTTCCCTGAAACCCAAACGGACACCTACATGTTCTGTGCATTTATTTGGAGAACTAAATGCTTTTTATGCTAATTATTGGTTTAAATAGTCGAGTCTGGCAGGGTAAGGGTCTAACACTCTGTTTTGCAGAAAATAAGGCACGAAGTCCCCAGATTTGGCATGGTCACCAACATTCATCCAAGGCTGCTGAATTGGTGGGAAGATCTTCACTCCAGTGATTAGACACTCATCCGTAAATACTTAGGGAATATGCCTTCTCTTCTAAAAATCCAGCCTGACAACAAAATCATAGAGGCTGCAACTCTGTTCTGGGATAGTGACAGGTCTGTATTCCACTTCGAGAACCTTGAAATGACTCCTTTGCTCGAAGAAATAGGAGGCTTAGCTAGTATTCCTTGGGAGACTCCTGGTTTGCTTATGCTAGAGAATCACAAGGGTAGGGGTTTCCTTAAGATGATGGGACTGAAGAAGAACCCAGACTTGACCTGTTTGAAAGACTCCTACATCCCATTCGACTATCTGTATGAGAGGTACCGCCATAGCAAGTCATACCGCACCTACTTAGATGAATTTGCCCCACCTCACTGCGGCATATTCACAGAAGGGTCTTCGTATTCATGTTTTGTTTCCTGGGGATGATAGTGTTCCCTATGAAGAAGGCTAGGATCCACACCAGATTGGCCATTGTAACCAAGACTCTGACGGAAGGAATCGGCGGACAGCCTTTCAGCATAGTGCCCATGATTGTTGCTGAGATATACCGGGCTCTGGACAACTGTCAGCGAAAGGCCAGTCATTTTGAGGGATGCAATTTATTACTTCAGCTTTGGCTCATGGAGCACCTTCAAAAAGGAGAATACCGACAAGAGATCTTACGCGGAGACTAGGATGATCACATTTCCTTCCACCAGCCAAGGCATATGAATTATATGCCTAACATGTTCGCTCAGCCAGAGGACGCTGGAGGATGGGTGGAGCTATTTGAGAATCTAAAAGAAGACCAAGTACAGTGGATGGTCGAATGGTTCCCTACGGAAGAATTCATTGTTCGATCCCGAGACGCACCGTTTCTCATACTCATTGGTCTAAGAGGAACTTATCCCTACGTTCCCCTCTGAGCCATGAGGTAGGCCGGAAGAAAGCAAATCATACCAAGGGTCGACAAAATGAGTCACTTTAGGGCCGATTTCCAGGACGATGATAGCCCTCACAAATGCCAAACTCAACACATGTGGCATTGCAAGCTCGTTTTGGGGAAAGAATCTATTGAGCCAGATAGGTATTATGCTAGTTGCGTGCCGCACTATTTGGGTTGGTTGGAAGATAATCACAATGGTATGGGTCATCCCGGGTTCATTCACGGACACAGAATCATCGACGAGAAAGCTGAAGCACAGGTTAAGTACAATCAACTGCGCAAGAGGATTCGAGAGTGTGAAAGTGAGCATTGGGAAATACAAGAAGCCCATCAGAAGTTGATCGAGGAATGGAAGGATATGGCTGTCAGCGCCAACAAGCGACTAGGGTATCTGAAGCGAGGTCTAGTGGAGCTAGAAGGAAAGTTCCTCAAGGGGATTGAAGATTGTCGAAACGCTGAAGGGAATGCAGGCAGACATTTGGCCCAAGCTTATCTGCTGCTAGGGCTGCACGAGCTGGTGAATCTGTTCAAGGGGGAAACCGAATCTGGGGAAGGTTTGTCTGGGACCAAGTAGTTAGGAGTCTTTTATTTTGCTTCTAATGATGTAATAAGGCTGATGGCCACTAGTGACATTTTATTTTCCGTTATTTAGCGTCGCTTTGGATTCGTCTTATTTCTTATCAATAAAATGAGGCATTTAGCATTATAAGTTCTCCAAGTTAATTTGTCGCTAGTCCTACCTCAGGCATAATGAGGCACCCAAATTAGGACGCGATTTATATTCTTGCACAATGTGTTTAAATATTGCAACATTTTCTTCTCATAACCTGCACTAACTTGTTACCTTTTTGCTTTTCTTTATTTTTTATTCCCCTGCCCAAAGGTTAGTTCGTGCATTCTGGCACCATCATCATACAGTACGAGATCCAAGGGCCCTCCACCTCCTCCTCCTCCGAGTCCTATCCGAAACAAGAGCAAAGGTATAATGGGAGATTCAAGCGCCAGAAAAGAAATTGAAAGAATTGAGATTCCTCAGGGGTACCCCGGTTGATAAGGAAACTGCTGCCCAACTTGAGCAGAAACTATTGAAGTTCTAAGAAGAACTGGATCAAGTTCGGAACTTGGCAAATTTATCATTCACTCTCACCGCTCCTGATGTCAACTTCCCAAATGCTCAAAATCCCGCACCTCCACAAAACACCCCACAACCATAGATGCAACCCACCCATGCTCAACATTGCAATATATGCCACACTTCACTACCTATTCCTGAACCACTAAACACCACAAACGACCACCCCCACAACACTCCCATCTACGTAAATACCATACCCCAATACACTCAACCAATCTTAAGTGCACCTGAGTCTGATGACAAGGACTATATTATCAGAAACTTGGCAGCAGAACTCAAGAAATTGACCAGCCGAGTCCAGGGCATGGAAGGAAACAAAGGCATAGAGGGGCTGAATTATGAGGACCTCTGCATTCAGCCAGATGTTGAACTTTCGGAGGGATACAAACCTCCCAAGTTCGAAATTTTCGATGGCACGGGAGATCCTAGAGTCCATTTGAGGACATATTGTGATAAGCTGGTCGGAGTAGGAAGGAATGAGAAAATCCGTATGAAACTCTTCATGAGAAGCCTGAAGGGGGATGCTTTATCCTGGTACATCAGTCAGGACCCCAAGAAATGGACGAGTTAGGTAAGTATGGCATCGGATTTCATGGATAGGTTCCGATTCAATAGAGAGAATGCACCGGATGTATTCTACATCCAGAATCTGAAGAAGAAGCCTACCAAGACATTCCGCGAGTATGCTACCTGTTGGAGATCAGAGGCTGCTAAGGTCAGGCCGGCCTTAGAAGAGGAACAGATTCTTCGTCCGGGCTCAAGACCCACAATATTATGAGAGGTTGATGCTGATCGAGGGCCAAAAATTCTCCGATATTATCAAGCTGGGAGAAAGAATTGAAGAAGGCATTAAGAATGGTATGGTTACTAATCTTGAAGCATTGCAGGCCACCAACAAGGCTTTACAGTCTGGTGACACGTCAAAAAAGAAGGATGTCAATGCCGTGATGGTCGCACAGGGAGCCAAATCACCACTAAAATACCACACCTACCCATCACCTCCACTTACATATCAGCCTATCCCGAACTACCAAGCACCCGCACCCTCTTACCAAAATCCACTACTCGTTTACCAATCATCTCCACCTCCCGCATATAAATCCACTTCACCCAGATACTCTCAACCTGCACCTGTTTACCAACCTTATAATGCCCAACCCCCTAACTACCAATCACCTCCCACTCACCAAAATTTCCCTAGACCCAGACCAAATTTTGACCGCAGACCTCCCAGACAATATACAGCCATCGCTGAGCCAATTGACCAGCTGTATGAGAAACTTAAAGCTACTGGTTACGTCTCCCCTATCCCTGCCATAACTCTAGAAAATCCTTCCAAGTGGATCAAACCTAATAAGACCTGTGCGTACCATTCCGGCATGAAAGGTCACACCATTGACGAATGCCGCTCGTTGAAGGACAAGTTTCAAACTCTGATCGACAATAAGGTTATCATAGCAAAAGAGCCTGCTCCTAATGTCCGCAACAACCCTCTGCCTAATCACAGAGGTAGGGACATTCACATGATCGAGATCGAAGATGACTGGGACCCCAAGGGATCGATAAGACTGATTGCTCAGGATGATGAGCCAAAGAAACCAGCAGTCACACTTAACCCGATTGTTGTGCAGAACCAGCCCTCCAGGGATGATGAAGTAAACATGTCTATACCTCTCGAATTTGAAGCACCTTCTTCTGCGAAGGTGGCCGGGTGAGGTTGAGTTTGGAGTTCCAAAGACACCTGTACCCTTTGAAGTTGTTGTGTTACCCCTGAGGGCACCCATTCCCGTAGCAATGTCAGACGTAACACCGTTCACTCGAATGCCATACCATGGGATTACACAGTTGAAGCAAGGAGGAAAGGAAAGACCAAGACGGGAGAAGCAATTACTGCACAGGGTATGACCAGAACAGGTAGGGTTTACATTCTAGAGCACCTAGCTAAGTCCAGGAAGCAAGCCTCGGGACGGACTACTGAAATTGGTCCCGATGATCTTTGGAGGAAAATACAAGCTAAGGAGTATTCGGTCGTGGAACAGTTGAACAAAACACCAACACAAATCTCCATCCTAGCTCTCCTATAGAGCTCTAACGCACACAAAAATGCCTTGATGAAGATATTGAGCGAAGCTTATGTGCCCAGCAACATAACTGGGGGCGAAATGGCAAATATGGTAGAACAAATACTGGAAAGCCACAAAATCACCTTCCACGAAGATGAACTGCCGTCGGAAGGACTGAGTCACAACATGGCCCTACATATCACCGTGCAATGCGAGGATTACATCATTACTAGAGTCTTGATCGATGGAGGCTCCAGCCTCAACATCTGTCCATTGATAACTCTCAAAACATTGGGAAAGAGCCTGCACGAGATCAAAGATGGGGCCATCAATGTCAAAGCCTTTGATGGGTCCTAAAGGTCTACTATCGGAGAGATCAACCTATGCTTGCAAATGGGGCCAACCTGGTTCGACGTTGACTTTCAAGTGATAGATGTCCCAGCATCTTACAATTTGTTGTTGGGACGACCATGGACCCATGTCGCTGGAGCTGTAGCATCGACCCTGCATCAGGCAGTGAAGTTCGAATGGAATCGCCAAGAGGTGATCATCCATGGCGATGGTAGCAACCCCATATATAGTCGCCAGACCATCCCGATGATTGGAGGTAGAAGGAGAATAAGCGGAGAAACATACCACCACATTGAAAGAGTCAGTGCTGTAGACAAAGATAAATGGTAGGATAACAAGATTGAAAGTATCCTGAATTGGTGTGGATACGAACCTGGAAAGGGACTCGGCAAAAACCTCCATGGAATCGCCAAACCCATCAAGTTGAAAAAACATGGCACTATATTTGGTTTGGGGTATGAGTACACTTGGGAGGGGTTCAATTACTGGTCGCCACCATGGCGTGGTCCCTACTACCCACTGGAGCACCCGATACCTCACCTGGAGCAGACTTTCCAGCCGGCAGATACTATATATGGGTCAGAGGAAGATGAAGCATTGGCAGCCGTGAAGAATCTGTTCCTGGAGGATGATGATATGGATTGCAGTGTTATTTTCGAGGAGGAAGGGGAGGAGGGCCCTTCTATACAAGTTGTGAACCGAGGAGAGTGCCTCAGCAATTGGTCAATCAGAACCACCAGGGCCCGGAAAGCTTCGGGGTAGCAAGGCTAAACAAAAGCACCATGCATCACCTTTTACTTTTTACTAGCTGATTTTATTTCCGCATTGTCTTTAATTCTGAAAAGAGCTCTGATACTCAAAACAATTATGAATCTAATCGAAGCATTTCAGTTTATGATATATCTCGCTCTTATTATTTTCCCTATCATTCACTTTATTTGACACAACATGACTATTACTTGCCTTGATGATGAACCAACGATTGTGACTTGCAACGAGACAACGCAACAAACGGATACAAACTTAGAAGAGGATAATATACCAGAAGAGGTCGTTAGAGGAGTTGAGAATTTTGAAAATAGGCCTAAGTTTAACTTGGATGAAACTGAGGTCGTTAATCTGGGAGATGCAGAGAATGTCAAAGAAACGCGCATCAGTGTTCACCTGTCACCATCAGAAAAGAAAGAGTACAAGGAGTTCCTAAAGGAATATGAAGACATATTCGCCTGGTCATATGATGATATGACTGGTCTCAGCACATCCATTGTAGCTCACAAACTGCCAACAGATCCAACATGCCCGCTGGTAAAGCAGAAGCTCAGGAAATTCAAACCTGACATGAGTTTGAAAATCAAAGAAGAGGTTACCAAGCAAGTCAAAGCCAAGGTTATCAGGGTAGTAGAGTATCCGACATGGTTAGCCAACATCGTGCCAGTGCCAAAAAAGGATGGGAAAGTTAGAATTTGTGTTGACTACCGGGATCTTAATCGGGCCAGCCCCAAAGACGACTTCCCCTTGCCTAACATACACATTCTTATCGACAACTGCGCCAAGCATGAGTTGCAGTCTTTTGTTGATTGTTTTGCTGGGTATCATCAGATATGGATGGATGAGGAAGATGTAGAGAAAACGGCTTTCATCACGCCGTGGGGAATGTACTGTTACAAAATGATGCCATTCGGTTTGAAGAACACTGGTGCCACCTACATGAGAGCCATGACTACCATCTTTCATGACATGATACACAAGGAGATCGAGGTATATGTGGATGACGTCATCATCAAATCCAAGAAAGCCAGGGATCACATGGCAGATCTAAGAAAGTTCTTCAACAGACTGAGGAGGTACAATCTGAAACTGAATCCTGCCAAGTGTGCATTCGGGGTTCCTGCTGGAAAATTATTGGGTTTCATCGTGAGTCGTCGAGGAATAGAATTGGATCCATCAAAGGTCAAAGCTATCCAAGAATTGTCACCGCCAAAGAATAAGAAGGACGTGATGAGTTTCCTGGGAAGACTCAACTATATCAGCCGGTTCATAGCTCAATCCACGGTCATTTGTGGACCTATCTTCCAAATGTTGAAGAAGGACGCTGCTACCAAATGGAGTGATGATTGTCATAAAGCTTTGACAGAATCAAGGAATACCTATCAATGCCGCCGGTCTTGGTTCCGCCTGAGCCAGGAAGACCCCTATTGCTTTACCTTGCGGTATCGGATAGAGCATTCGGTTGTGTTTTAGGACAACATGATGAAACAGGGAGAAATGAGCAAGCCATTTACTATCTCAGTAAGAAGTTCACACCGTACGAGGCCCGATATTCTCTTTTAGAACGCACTTGTTGTGCTCTGACTTGGGTCGCACAGAAGTTGAGGCATTACTTCTGTGCTTACACTACTTATCTCATATCCAGAATGGACCCTTTGAAGTATATCTTCCAGAAGCCCATGCCCACTGGCAAGCTCGCCAAGTGGCAGATCTTGCTAAGTGAATTCGACATTGTTTACGTGACCCAGAAAGCAATCAAAGGGCAAGCCTTGGTGGACCATCTCACTGAGAATCCCGTAGACGGAGAATACGAGCCCCTAAAAACGTATGTTCCCGATGAAGAGGTATCTTTCATAGGAGAAGATATTGCAGAATCCTATGATGGTTGGAGGTTGTTTTTTGACGGAGCTGCAAATTTCAAAGGAGTTGGCATAGGAGCAGTCTTTGTATCAGAAACCGGCCAGCACTACCCGGTATCCTCCAAGCTCAGGTTCTCTTGCACCAATAATATGGCCGAATATGAAGCCTGCGTCTTGGGGCTCAAAATGGCTATTGACATGAACGTTCAGGAGTTGCTAGTGATCGGAGATTCAGACTTGCTCATACATCAGGTTCGAGGAGAGTGGGCAACCAAGAACTCTAAGATACTTCCCTACTTGCATCATATACAGGGGTTGAGGAAAAGGTTCACAAAGACAGAATTTCAGCATGTCCCCAGAGTCCAGAACGAGTTTGCTGATGCATTAGCTACTTTATCGTCCATGATCCAGCATCCAGATACAAATTTCATTGATCCCATCCCAGTAAAGATTCATGATCAACCAACTTATTGTACCCACGTTGAGGAAGAAGCAGATGGAAAACCATGGTTCCATGACATCAAGGAGTACTTGACAACAGGGGAATATCCAGGACTTGCCAACGCTACTCAGAAGCGTACACTTTGTAGGCTATCCAGCAACTTCTTTCACAGTGGAGGAATCCTGTACAGGAGGACTCTCGATTTGGGTCTACTAAGGTGTGTCGAAGCAAAAGAAGCATCCAGGCTATTGGACGAGGTGCATGCAAGGACCTACGGGCTGCACATGAATGGTTTTGTCTTAGCAAAAAAGATACTCCGAGCAGGGTATTTCTGGATGACTATGGAAACAGACTGTATCCAGTATGTTCGCAAATGCCATCGCTGTCAGATACATGCAGATATGATAAAGGCGCCTCCAAACGAGCTTACTGCGACAAGCTCACCATGGCCATTCGCCGCTTGGGGAATGGATGTTATCGGACCTATCAAGCCTGCCGCATCAAATGGGCACAGGTTCATCCTAGTGGCAATCGATTATTTTATCAAATGGGTCGAAGCAGCATCATACACGGCGGTCACTAAGAAGGTTGTGGCGGGTTTCGTCCGCGATCGCATTGTTTGCCAGTTCGGGGTTCCAGAATCAATCATCACCGATAATGGTTCCAATCTCAACAGCGACTTGATAAAAGCAATGTGTGAAACTTTCAAGATCAAACACAAGAACTCCACAGCCTACAGGCCTCAGATGAATGGAGCTGTGGAAGCAGCCAACAAGAATATCAAGAAGATACTAAGGAAGATGGTCGAAAGGCACAAACAATGGCATGAGAAGTTATCATTCGCCTTATTGGGATACCGCACTACAGTCCGCACATCGACCGGAGCAACTCCCTACATGCTGGTTTATGGTACAGAGGCGGTCATCCCCGCCGAGGTATAAATCCCCTCCTTAAGGATCAAACAAGAAGTAGAATTGGATGATGCAGAATGGGTAAAAGGTCGCTACGAGCAGTTAGCCCTTATAGATGGGAAAAGGATGAATGCGGTTTGCCATGGTTAGTTGTATCAAAACAGAATGTCCAGAGCCTTCAACAAAAGGGTTAAGCCAAGGAAGTTTACACCGGGGCAACTGGTGTTGAAGAAAATCTTCCCACATCAATATGAAGCCAAGGGGAAGTTCTCTGCTAATTGGCAGGGTCCGTACATGGTTCACCGGGTTCTAACTGGAAGAGCCCTTATTCTTGCAGAGATGGATGGAGAAGTCTGGCCGAAGCCAATCAATTCAGATGTAGTGAAACGATATTATGTGTAACCACTTATGATTCCCTTAATGATGTAATTTGAACTACGCCTGACCTGATTCCCGTTTAAGAGGGGATACGTAGGCAGCCCTATGGGTTCGGTCATAATTTAATAAAAATTCCATTTTTTCCCCGCTATTGGAGCCTGGGCAGAATTTTGAGGAGGGCCCTCAAAATTCCGAAGTTAATTTTAGTTCATGCATCGCCAGAAGCACCAGCCCAGCAAACTGGGGCAGAATTTTGAAGAGAACCCTCAAAATTCCAAAGATGTTTTTTAGTCATTTAGCACAGCCGTCAAAAACGTCCGCTCAGCAAATTGGGGCAGAATTTTGAGGAGGACCCTCAAAATTCCGGAGAAAAGAGGTTGCAATGTCCTGAACCGCGTCGCAGTCGTTGGTTCATCTAAAGAAAACTATTTTCGATTATATACGTTATATTTGCTAAATTATGCATAACTATTATCCGAATTGTTATTGTTTAGTGACGCTACCCCAATGACACACAACGTCAAGATCCCGGGGAAGACGAACTAACCTTTCCCCTCATAGAACTCACGATTTTCTTTGGATGCAGGCACTCGACTTGCAATATCGTCATGTATATTTATGTACGCATACTTTCCCAAGAATGCAACTTCTCAGAATCATCACTTGCCCGCAATTGCTATCCGTACCCAATCTCCCCAGCAGTCATATTGTCGTAATCGGCTATAAGCTAAGAGATCTTACTATTGATCATCCTTTTACATTCTTGCAATGCATAAGGCTACTTTTCTGCCTTCCGAGGTGAAGCTCTACCTCCATCTGCATTTTGCATAAGGCTACTTTTCTGCCTTCCGAGGTTAAGCTCTACCTCCACCTGCATTTTGCATAAGGCTACTTCTCTGCCTTTCGAGACTAAGCTCTGTCTCCATCTGCATTTCCTGCATTGCATAAGGCTGCCACTCTGCCTTTCGAGAGTAAGCTCTGTATCCATCCGCATTTCATGCATTGCATAAGGCTACTTATCTGCCTTTCAAGACTAAGCTCTGTCTCCATCCACATTTCCTGCATTTTGCATAAGGCTACCTTTCTGCCTTTCGAGGTTAAGCTCTACCTCCATCCGCATATCTTTGCATTGCATAAGGCTACTTATCTGCCTTTCGAGACTAAGCATTGTCTCCATCTGCATTTTTGCATAAGGCTACCTATCTGCCTTCCGAGGTTAAACTCTACCTCCATCCTGCATAAGGCTACTTATCTGCCTTTCGAGACTAAGCACTGTCTCCATCTACATTTTGCATAAGGCTACCTATCTGCCTTTCGAGGTTAAGCTCTACCTCCATCATGCATAAGGCTACTTATCTGCCTTTCGAGACTAAGCTCTGTCTCCATCCTGCATGGCTAAAATATCGCCACTTTATTTTGAATGGCTGCAATATCACCATCTGCATTTAAATTTTCGCTCTGGCTGAAAGATCGCCACCCTTTGCATTCATTTGGCTGAAAGATTACCACCTTTTCATGGGCTGAAAGATCGCCAACTTATTCAAAGGCGTCATAGTTCGGAGGCACCATCTGCATAGCCCGAGAACACCATTTCATGGCCTGCGAATTTTTATTTTTATGCTCTTCACGTCCCAGGACATCATAGTCTGAGGACGTCATCCTAACCGTCCAAATACAGCATTCATGGTCCAATGGGAACTTGCATCATGTTTAAATTATGCACAATACACGCTACATTGCTCACTTGCAGGTACACCGGCTAGCAAACGACCATCTCAGCAGGAGCGATCCCGCTCCAGTTCTCCGCAGTCTGTCAGACTCCAAATCTAATCATCGTGTCCGTTCTTTTCGAATCCCCATTCGACACACTCCGTCAATGGTTCCTGAACTACATATGGCCTAATTCTTTTCAATCGCCGATCCGATCAAAATTGGCCATCTTGTCTTTACCCGACAACTCATTCATGCTCCTCGGGTAAAGAGGGGCAGCTGTTGATATCCAATTTTTTCCTATGTATTTTTATACCCGAAACACTTCCAAAATAACATATATGTGCATATATAAGCACACCAAAAGGTTTTGGCATTTTAATGATTTTTAAACCAATTTATGGCCTATTTTTACACCATAAAATCCAATAATTACTCCCAAAGCTTGCCATTTTGGAGAATAATTTATTTTATTCTCATATTTACACAAATATATATCCAACATGATTTTTGCACATTTTTTTACAAATTCGTTTGGTATTTTTAAAGCCAAATTGCATATAATTGCAATACTAGCCTCTTTAAGATTTAATAGCATTTTATAATTACAAAATTGATCCCAATATTTTCGAATTAATATTTATATATTATTAGTTGACTCAGTGCCTTTAATTTGCTTTTAAAACATTTTTACTATTTTTATAAAATAATAAAAGGAAAAATTGGCTATTTCAATTGTAGCCTCAATTCATTTCAATTATAACCCAAATTCCATTTCAATTTCAGCCTGAAATCAGCCCAATTTCGAACTCAATTGGACCAGCCCAATTCATTCAAACCCATCCCCTTGACCCGTTTAATCCTACCCGCCTGGAAATCCTTTTAATCTAGGCCGTTGATCATTTTGATCAACGGCCACAAACGACCCTTTCCTTTTTAATTCTACCAATCCCCCAACCCTAACCCTCATTTCTCTTAGACAGCCGCCTCTGAAACCTCTTCTCTCTCAAAACGCTCTCAAGCACTCGAAACCCTAATCGCCTCCCTCGTCTTCTCCGACCATTATCTCGCCGGAGTCCATGGCTTTTCAGGCCATGGACGACCTGTGCTCACCTTCCTTCACTCCTAAGCCATGGGTGTTCGAGATTTCGAGGTTTGACCTCAACGGCGTTCGTTCAGATCTTCTCAGATCTGTGGTTCTATGGCCTCTCCGGCCTTGCTCCGATGTATTCGAGCTTTAGAAGCCTAGCCATGGCCATCTCTGAGTCAAGACCAGACCTCTTCCAAGCCTTCTCATTTCTAGGGTTTCAGAGAAACCTTAAAGCTATTCAAGGTTCCTTCCTCTTTTATTTACTTAGATATGTGATGAATCCGTGCTATATTCAACGTTTTAAAGCTTTTCCCCAATTTTCTTTTCAAAATTAGTTCGCTTTCAATTTAGGGTTTTCGAAAAAATCTCAAAATAACTTCTGACTCTTCTTTTTCTTCTTTTCTTTGTGTGAATTTGTCTGTACCATGTTCTTATGAGTTTTTCTCTTGTGTTCTTATGTTTGCCATACGATGCATGTTCTTCTATTTTTGTGTTTTGTTCTTCCCTCTACTGGGTTCTATAAGCATGCTTTACATGTCTATCTCGTATGTTCCTCTATTGTATTTTTTACTGAGTTTTTGCTCCTTGTTTACCTTTACTAGACTTTGTTTGAACCCTAAGCATGTTTCATCTACTATTTTCCTAAACCCGTATCGCTTTTTATTTTCTGAACTTGTTTGAGTGACAAGATTTGCCTATATGTATTCTCTGTGTTTCAAACTTGTTGTTCTCTCTGTTTGTTTCTCATAAGTCTCTGAAAGAGACTACTGAGCCTGTTCTATTTGTTGTTTTCTCATCTATGCATCTGATTCGAGTCAGAAACCCTAGTATTTGGGGGTTTTTGGCAAGCTTGACTTTGTGTTTGGACTAGGGTTCCATTCAGAACCCTGACTCTCTTTCAGACTCATTCTGAGTCTGTGAACCTAACCTTCTTGGGTACTTTGATTTCTTGCTAGTTTTACAACAACTCTCTCTTGTCTCACATGTCTGTATGCTTTTTATATGACAAATTCTCTTCTTTCAAAAGGCATTTGGCCAGCTTGTGATTGATTCCAAGTTCCTTTTTTTAAAAGGTTTGATTGTGTGTTGTTGATTTTCTTTAAATTAAACCCTTCTCACCTTTTTCTGGTTGGATTCATTCACAGTAAGATTCGAATCCTGATTTTACTGGCTGGTTGATTGATTGTCTTTCCTTGTTTGACCTAAACCGTGTACTACTAAACTGTTTCCTTAAATAGGTTTCTGTGTATTTGCCCCTGTTATACTGCCTTAGAAAGGATTGTTTAAAACAAATCCTTTCCTTATTTATTTTGCCCGTTTGAATCAAATCCCTTAACCAAAGGGAAACAGCTTGTGATTGATTTCAAAACTATTCTCTTACCTTTTTTTACTCACCTTCTGCACTATAAAAGGGACTGCTCTTTTGCACTAAAAAAGGGGGTTTTCACATGCTTTCACAGACTTTTCTGCACAAAAACACAGGCTTTTACACATTCGAATACTGAGTTCTTTCATAAAAAATTCTACTCTCTTCTTCTACTTTGTGCTTTCTGAAACAATTTTGAGCTCTCTCTCTAAAGCTCTCAAGTGTTCTGCTGAACTTATGTCTGCTCCTGCAATGTTTACTTGCCGTGATTGCTTTATTGTTCTGCTTGTTCTTACTTTGCATTTGGTACGTTATTCTTATTTGAATAATGCTTCTTCGTTATGTGTTTACTTCCTAGTCTGTTATGTTCTTCTTTACTATGTTTCTGCAACCCTGTTGTGCTTTTCTTATGTGAACTCCCTTTCCCTTTTCCCCTTTGTATGTGAGTATAGTTCCAGCCATAACAACACTTTGATATTGCTGTCTATGACTCTGAACTGGGTTCTTTGAACCTCCTAACTCAATCAATTCCCACTCCCTTCTCCCCTTTATGTGCTTGAGCCTGGACCTGAGTCTGGTGGTGTCCTAATCACCATCCAGACCTAGGTTTGACCCTCAAGGGTCTGCTCCTAACTTGTTTGACCAAACAAATGGTCAGGGGTGTGCCAGTCTGCACATGTGGCTGGGTATGACCACCATTTGTTATGGCTCCCCAATTCCTTTTGCACTTTGCACTTACTCTTAGCTCTAACTTCTGCCCCTCTCTTGCAAGCCATGCTTTGGGACCCTTGAGCTCTCACTGAACTTGGATGCCTGAGGACTGGCTATTCCGCACTGCACTATTCTAATTCTAAATGGTATCCTGAGTGTAAGCAATGCCGGGAATCCTTGAGATTCCTTGGAACTTTGAAACACTTTGGATAAAGAGAAGGCTTTAGAAATCCGGAATTGGTTAATCACATGTTATTGGACATTAAGATTGAATTAGGCTGCTCGGATATAGCTGTTAGTTTTTAATGTATTTATTTTCTTTCTTTGGTCTATAATAATTTGTATAAAGAATTTGGGGAATATAGTAAAAGGGTGTGGGAGGGGTTTTACATTCTTGCATCAGTAAGGGTAGAAACCATGCTTTAGGATTTTAATTTTTTTTAGAAATCCTGCCTATAGGATTGTTCAATGTTTCTGATTCCACATCACTTAGAGACCATGCCTATAGGGTCAACGCTTCATTGTGCTACAAATCACATAGAAATCATGCATATAAGACTTAACGTTCATGTAATCAATGCATATAGAGATCATGCCTATAAGGAATGCATATGCATTAGGCAAACTGTAGGGTTAATTAACATAATCATCTTTTACAAGTTCAAT
Organism: Nicotiana tabacum; assembly: GCF_000715075.1. Taxonomy (NCBI): domain Eukaryota; kingdom Viridiplantae; phylum Streptophyta; class Magnoliopsida; order Solanales; family Solanaceae; genus Nicotiana; species Nicotiana tabacum. Next base: position 75,157,381 of record NC_134085.1, read on the forward strand.
AACAGGTTTTAAAAGTCAATATAGATATCATGCCTATAGGATTTGCATCAAACTCATCTAATTCGCTTAAAGTAATAATGATCTATTAACTGGTCCTTAATGTCTTAATACAACAACGATTTCAGAAGTCTTAATTCTTTGACAAAAACTCTCTTGACTCAGTATGCTTTTAAGTCCCTCAAATCGGCATCTTTTTCTGAAACAGTTTCTTTCTAAACGTTCTGCCTAAACGTTTTACTCAGACCCTGAAATTGTCTTTTAAAATAGTTGCAACTTACCCTTTCCTTAGATATTTCTTTCTCTGAAACTCTTTCACAACCATTTCTGTGTTTTATACTGCAGTCTATACTTTCTTTTCAAAACTCCTCTGCATTAGACTACTTTTTCCTAAAACAAGTACCTTTTAAATCACTCGCTTGAAATACCTTAATTTCTGACAATTGGATCCAAGTTTCCTAATGCAAACTTTCTATCTAAACATATGGGTTGAACCAGTCCGTTCGCTGTTTAAGGTTAATTTAAAGACCAAATCAGTATGTGCCAAGACATGCTAAACTAAGTGTTTGTTTGATTAAGGGGTTTACTTGAGCCTTACCTATTTGTTTTGTTCATCCTTATATTTGTTACTTGTTTTGTATGTCGCAATTAGAATTTTAACCTTTGAACCCATATATGCCTATATCCCTTTCCTTCCCCTTTAGGATTAGAAGTCTTGATACCCCGGGACTGATAGGTTGGGACGGGTACTAGTATGCAATAAGTAAACGAGACTGATCGCGTTTAAATACCTTAACGGGGTGGGAAGGGTAGAATATGGATATGATGACCGATGCGCTAATATCACGTGCGACCCCTCTTCTGAGGAGTGATCGCTGGGTATTGCATTGAAGTGATCCATATTAATTATAAACTTAGGACTCCCCTCCCTTTATTTGCTTTCATCTCTTCTTGTAAAACTGTTCAAATCTCTTTTTCATGAATTTCTGCCCTCTCTACTTACCTTCGAAAATTTTCAACTTGGTCGCAATGTTATGTGCGAATCCTTATTTGAGCCTTGATTGTTTACTTGTAAAGTCACAATTGTAACATGGCCGGGAACCACACTAGTGGATCTTGAGGGGTGCCTAACACCTTCCCCTCGGGATAATTTCTACTTACCCTAATCTCTGGTCTCTTCATCTCAAACCCTTCTTAAAGTGTCCTAATGCACTATAATCATTAGGTGGCGACTCTTCAACTTCTAAACCCAATTCTCGAAAGGGGATAGAGTTGTCCTCCCAATGTCGTATACTCGATTTCTGACCCCGCGGTCAGAGAAAAAGGGGGTATCGACATACGGTACCTTTTTAACTTCCCCATATGAATATATCTCAAGTATTATAATGTCATAACTGCGAGGATGAATTCCCTATGTTGGGGTTTGCCTTGTTTGTCTTGCACGATCTATTGATTTGTTGTATCCTCTTATCTAGCCATAATTAGGTTCTTCCTGAATCAACTACTGACCACTCTTTGGCCCACTCTCATATCAATCTTTCTAGGTTTATTTCCTTTGTCTTAACTTACCTCTCGCACTAGCTCCGTATTTATCAATAACATCCTAGACAGGAACCCTTACTTCCCTTCCTTGACGTCGTGTTTGCATAATGTTCTGGAATCGTAGCATATCTGAAGGATTTTAATAAGTGCAATCTCATTCCTTTCTCATTTCTTGTTGCATTCTTCCTTTTCCATTCTCTAATTACTAGAACCACTTAATTCTGACTTAATGTCACATCACTCAATATTCCCCCCTTTAGGAGGGTGCTAAGATTTTGTACTACGATGATCTATGTATAGATGCTTTACCTCTTTATCTTTGGCTTTTTTCACATAATCGATGACCCTTACTCACCTTGCGGAAATATTTCTGCACCAAGGATAACAAAATTCCTTATTCACGAGGGTGACACCTAGTCTAACTGGCACATATATTCCCTTAAGCTTAACTTTGCTCCCATTACTTGCTTTAGGGAAGCGTCCTCCTAAATGACCTTTAAGGGTTATTCTTCTGTTTTCCATTCTATTATCGTCAGAATGCAATCTCTGAAATTCTCATGATGTCGACCATTATCAAATTACCCAATTCCCAATTCATGTTTAGCTTACCTTGTTCACCAGCCCATACTGATATATACTACTTTAGGGTCTAACTTTTCCTTCTGATAGTCGCGTTGGAGTCACGAACTTATTTCTCGAAATGAGGATACAACTTTATGGCCTATACTCTTTTGTTGTCTCCAGGCCTGACACCTCTCATTTTTTTCCTTCCCTCGATTATCGACTATGTAATACTGTCATTTCATTTTATTTTTCCACTGTTGTCATCCATGTATCACATCTTATTCATAAATCTTCCTTATCTCTCTTCTCATTACTTTGCTAATATTTCTGCCTATCCGTTTCTTGTGAACACTTCAACAAGACATTTTATTGCTTTTAGCTCCCCCTGCTTCATTCATCGGCTCTTCGGATTTCTCAAAGTCCTCGCTCTACTAGGGACGAGAGTCACACTAAGGTAATATTTATCCTTTCCAGACTTTTAGTGCCTATCTTCTAAATTTTTTTGATCATATTCATATCTAATTTGTAATATTCTAGAGTGCACCATCTGGGTGTCTCAAAAGAAGATCTATTAGCACTTTTATAATATCCTCCGGAAATGTCAACTAACACAACCAATCCATTCACCATCTTGGGTTACTCTAACCCCAATCGGATCTTGATGTTCAATCCTTTTCTTAAACTACACATGTTAGCCCCCATAGGGCATAACTGAGATGGGTGCGGCCAATTGTTACCTTTGTTATCGATGAAGCTAACTCGAAATGCCTATATCTTTCTTCCTGAATTGCAGATAATGTTCATCTCTACTAATTAGGTACTCTGTACCCTTCTTTACCTTTCTTTTTTTATTTTTTGGAAACTTGTATCTTCTAATTCTTCCATTGCTTTTTTTTTACCATAAGAGTGGATAGATATTTTGCCTTAGGGATCCTTATCAAGAAGCTTACACCTTTCAGTACATACTTGATCTGCTGAAGACCTCATATTTACTTATCATAAGCATGATACGAAGTCAAGTTCCTCTAACTCAACTCTTCCATAGCCATATCTCTTACCAATCATCTTTCTGGATGTAGGAATCATTGTATTACGAATAAGATAGAATTTAGAAAATTTAGTTCCTACAACTAAGCTCTACCACACGATCTAGAGTAAGAAGAAAGAGTGACAGTCCTAAATGTCATGTAGCCTCCTGCTTATAAGTGTGGTGCACAACACACTTATAAACAAGACTCTACTAGACACGGCTTGTAGACTCCCTAGGACAGAACTGCTCTGATACCATTTTTATCATGCTCCGAACCTGGGGGGCGAGACCGGCACCCGGTGCCTCACCTATTCTTGCGTACCAACTTACGACTAAGGAATTCTGAACATATGATGTCATACTTTGGCCATGGGCCACATTGCAAGACAACTGCAATTGCTGACTAAATATCAATATAAAGCTGGCCGACAAGGCCACATAATTACTACAGCTCACAAACCAACCAAATATACATACAAGGCCTACAAGCCCAACATGCTGCAATAACTGACAGGATGTGTCTACAAGCCTCTACTGATGAATATACTGTGATCGGGATAGGGCCCCGACCTACTCATAACATATATACATAAATACACAAGATGTACATAAAGCTCTAGACCTGGAAACTCTGAAGGGCATGAAGCTTACCGATCAAGCTAAACTCCGGCAACACCTAATGAAGAGGTCTACCCATCTGTCTGTCTGAACCTGCACGCATGAATGCAGCGCCCCCAGAAAAGGGACGTCGGTACGAAATAATGTACCGAGTATGTAAGGCTATATTCTGAAAGCTGATATTGAACTGATAATATAATAACTAAAAGTAATTGGGGGTCAAAGATATATATATATATATATATATATATATATATATATATATATATATATATATATATATATATATATATATATATATATATATATATATATATATATATATATATATATATATATATATATATATATATATATATATATATATATATATATATATATATATATATATATATATATATATATATATATATATATATATATATATATATATATATATATATATATATATATATATATATATATATATATATATATATATATATATATATATATATATATATATATATATATATATATATATATATATATATATATATATATATATATATATATATATATATATATATATATATATATATATATATATATATATATGCTCGCTCATAGGCGCTCGGCCATAGTAGGCTTGGTATATAACTTATCATCTAATCAGAGGTTGCCCAATAGGGGCCTGCCTATCGATTATAGCTCGATGGTAATGAAAATACTTTAATACTATATATATAAACTCTCTGATATCTTGACTGGAAGAAAGAAATACTCAATTGAATATGAAGTCCCGATAAAGAAAATATTGTAACTTGAGAGACTAGCAAAATATACGTAAATTCTGAGATATGAATTTTTCTTTATGCCTTATTATCAAACTTGTGTAATAACGAGATCATGCCAAAATGAAGGAAAGGCTTAGCCTTAACATACCTGGAGTAGGAAAAAATTCGTGTGATATTCTTGAGATAGTTTACACCGTACTCCCTTAAAATTGCAAAATCTTTGTTCGATCTATTAAAGATCTGTACCCTTCTATGTTAACTTCAATTTGCATATTTTTGAGCTTCAGGTAACGTTTTTTTTGGTGGCTTCAGATAGTCTCTTGGAGAGATCTTTTCTATATCCATCAAATGTTAGAAAAATGAATCCTTTTATTTGCTAAAGTTATGAATCCTTTCTTGAATTTCAAGGTTATAATCCTAACTAGTTGCCACCTAACCAACATGACTAATGAGTCATTTGGTTTAGGTGGTGGCTTGCTGCCACATGGGGTGGGGGAGGGTTTTTTAATTTTATCCAATTAATTAATTAATTAACTAGGTAATATCCCGCTACCCGGTAATTAATCAATTACCCGTATAATTAAGAATTGTCTCAAATTACTTAAAAGTTTACTTATTTTTAATATACTTTATTCATCCTACTATCATAGTTATATGGTACCTTATATGGTACTAGTCCATAAGTATCGGATATTATCGCTCGACCCGCATTTTACCCCACCCAATATGCCAAACTTGGACGAAAATTTATTTTTTTTGACTTGCTTCCCCTCTCATCTTCACAAATTTACTCATCACTTGTTTGAAATAGTATGATGTTTATAATTTCAAAATAATCCCATTTCCGTACTTACATCGATTAAGTTACGACTGAAACTTTAACATACAAAAATGCGGGATGTAACAATAAGATAGGCTAAAATCCATAGTTATTAGTGACATACGGGCCTATAAGGCCAATGTGATCCATTATGTACTTAACATATAGGCCGATAAGGCCATACAAGTATCCATATACAAGACATCTGTCTACAAGTCTCTAAGCGTACATACTTATCATAAAGGTCGGGACAAGGCCCTACCATACCAAACTATACACGTCTAAATCATACTGACAAAATAAGCAACTCTGGAGTAAATGGAGCATACCAACATCTTCCGCTAAGCTGATAGCCTACTTGGAGGACTCTCGACCTGTCTATCGGTACCTGCGGGCAAGAAACCTAGCATTCCCAGGCAAAAGGGACATCGATACAAATAATGTACCAAGTATGTAAGGAATGAAAATCAGTAAATACTTGATAATAGACACGAGAGAGACATGGAGTAAAGGACTCGACATGTAAGTCTAGATAACTCTATAAATCATGTAACACTTATAGTGTCATGCATATGCATATGCATATGCATATGAATGTCATGTCGTGCATAATTACATGTGTTCATAACATCATCAAGCCTCTGAGGGCATCCCATCATATCATCTCGGCCACTGTGGGCAACATCATCAATGTATACCAGCTGATCAGGTGGTGGTGCGTAGCCATAACCTTTTCCCATATCCCATATGTATACACGTATATAATGTCGTCTGGTCATGGGTCAATGTACATGTATAAATGAATGCAATGCATGAGAAATACATCAATAAAATCTCTTGGAACGTCATAAGACCATTATACCTCTGATTAATATCATGAAACAAACTTTATCAACTTATGTATTTTTTGAGACCAATGAACAGACGATAGAATAATAAGACATATGGAAATTCAAGAATATAGGCATCTCTAATACTTCTATGAATAGAGTCATTTATGGAAGTTGTGCATTTGCTCGTTTCGTTCATGTCGTTATAGATCATGCCAAAAAGAAAGAAGTGATAACCTTAACATACCTTATCCGATTCTATTGACAATACCTCCAACATACGTTGATTGTGACAAAACATGTGACGACGGATCGAAGTAGAGGAAAATCCGTATGATATTCTTTGAGAAAGATTGCACGTACTCCCTTAGAATCGCAAAATGCCGTTGCTATAACATTACGTAGTCTCGTATGATTTTTTTGTAGCAAAATCACGTTGCTAACATGAAGTCTTTTATGAATGAGTTTCCTGAAATTCCTTTGTGATTGTAGAGACTTGAAATGAATTTATAGAGGTTTATTTAAGTCTTTGGGTGTGGGCCCCACTTATGTGGTGACTTAGCCATACCAAACCTTCAAAATATGTCACCTTTCACATGAGTTTAAGAGTCACAATTTGGAATTGTGGGGCTGCCACATAAAGGTTCCTTAGTCTTTATCCAAAGACCATAATTAATCATCCATCAACTCCTTAATCAACTTATTAATTTTTCCACTAATCTAATAACAACCAATTATTTACATAATTAAGAATTATCTCAAATTACTTAAAATACTACTCACTTGACACACTTTATGTACCCTACTATCATGGTCATGTGGTACCTTGTATAGCACTAGTCCATAAATATCGGGTGTTATAGCTCGAACCGTATTTTCCTGAAATGTCAAACTTTAATGAAACTCATTTTCTTCGATTTTCTTACCCTCTCACCTTCACGAATTTACTTATCACTTGTTTGAAATAGCATAACACTTATAATACCAAAATAATCTCATTCCTGAACTTACGACGAAACTTTAACATACGAAAATATGGGATGTAACATCTCATTTCCGAGCTTATATCAATTTACTTATGGCATACTTTTATGTATGAAAATATGGGGTGTAACATCATTCCTCTCTTTGGAACATTCATCCTCGAATGTTGACTGATGCACTTATCATTTTCGCAACTTATGTCTTCCGAATACTTTAGTACTCTCCTTGCAATCTAGGCAACTGCTCTGTGAATAATCCAAAAACTAGTGCATTCCCTCCTTTAGACCTCTTTCTCACATGCTGACTTGTGCTCGGAATCTGTTACGTCTCGCATTTTTTGTACGTTAAAAGTTCATTTTCAGTTAACCGACGTAGACTCGGGAATGAGATCATCTTGACTTTAACGTACCTACACTATTTATAACAAGCGATCAATAAGTGTTATGAAGGATAAAGGGGTACACGGATTAAAGAAAACGAGTTTTGTTAAAAGTGGCCAATTTGGAATAAAATACGGGTCGAGCGAGAATACCTGATAATTATGAACTAATACCATGCAAGGTACCATATGATCACGATAGTATAATATATAAAGTATATATGAAGTATTTTAAAAATAAATAGAATTTTAAGTAATTTGTGGTAATTTTTAAATTATGGGGGTAATTGATTAATTACCGGGTAACAGAACATTACCCAGTTAACTAATAAGAGGACAAAACTTAACTACTTATGCCCAAAAACGTGGCACAAGGCCACTAATTGAAGAAGGTGACTCATTAAACATAGGTATAGGTGGCTAATGTGACCTTACAAGATAAGTCTTGAAGTTTAAAAAGGAATTTGATTTTTAAGATCAAAAACCCATTCTGAAAGCTTCAACCAAGCTTCAAAACGTTGGAAAGCAGTTGAGTTTGAACACATTCTGTAAGACCAATAATGTGAAAAAAGCAGAAACATTTCATTTCAACTCCTTAGAAGCAATTTTAGTCCAAGCTTCAACAAAATTAAGCACAGTTTCGTTCAACAATTAAAGAACCAGGAGCTTCATCCTGTTGTGTTCAACATATTTCATAGAAGCAGAATTTCATTTCATTCAAATAATTCTGGGAACGGGTATGTTAAGGCCCTCCATTCTTTCTTTTGGCATGGTCCAAATTATACTGAAGAAACGAGCAAATACATAGTTTCCATAAATTACTCTATTCATAGAAACAGCAGGGGTATCTATATTCTTGATTTCCTATGAAAAATACTATTATCTTCTGTTCATGGGTCTCAGAATAATACACAATTGAAAAGTTCATCCGTAAGGAATATTGAGACTATTACGTATTTTTCATGCATTTCAGTCATTTATACATGTGCATTGACCCATGACCAGATGGCGTTATATATGCGTATATATGTATATTATATTTATATAGGATACGGGAAAAAGGTTACGGCGTTATATACGCACCACCACCTGATCAGCTGATATATGATGATGATGTTGCCCACAATGGCTGAAATATGACTCAGACAGCGTTATATACGCGTATATATGTATGTATATATATATATATATATATATATATATATATATATATATATATATATATATATATATATATATATATATATATGGGATATGGGAAGAGGTCATGGCATTATATACGCACCACCACCTGATCAGCTAGTATATGTTGATGATGTGGCCACAGTGGCCGAGAGGATATGATGGGATGCCCTCAGTGACCCATACCTATGCATGACACGACATTTATATGCATGTACATGATATTATAAACGTTTCAGAATTTACAGAGTTATTCAAATTTAAAGGTATTTCTGTATTCCATGTTTCATCTATGTCTTTTACTTACTTATTTTCATGCCTTACATACTCAGTACATTTTTCGTACTGACACCCTATTTTACAAGGCCTGCGTTTCATGCCCACAGGTGCAGGTAGGCAATCTAATGGTCCCCCTTCTTAGGATTCTTGATCAGCGAGAGTTGTCGTGCTCCACTTGATCTGGAGCTGCTTTTATTTTGGTACGATACGTTTATATATATATAGGTATGACGTGGCTCAGTCCCGTCTTTGTACAGTTATGTTTCTGTTAGAGGTCTATGGACAGTGTGTCTAGTTAGGTTGTATGTGGCCTTGTCGGCTTTCAGTTTTGGATGTATTGTTGTCTATAGCAGCCTTGCTGGTTCTCCCACTGTATTCTGCACGTATACGTACATATTCCTTGATGGCAGGTTTCCTTCATGTATGTTATTTTTTTAATTCAACAGATGTTATACATGTTCATATCTTAGATGCATGCTTAGGGGTGTTTGACAGATAGGACTCAGGCACCCGTCGCGGTCCATCGATTTGGGTCATGACAAAAGTGGTATCAGAGCAGTTCTGTCCTAGGGTTGTCTACAGACTGTGTCTAGTAGAGTCTTGTTTATAGGTGTGTCGTGCACCACACTTATAGACAAAAGGCTATAGGACATATAGGATGTTATCCTTTCTTTTTATCTCAGATCCTGCAATACAAGAATTCATGTTCCTAACGATATGTTATATTTTCAGCAATGCCTCCTAAGAGTATAGTCGCCTAAAAGGGAAAGTCCATGGCCGGTGAGAGTACTAGTCAAGCGCCACGAGTTACTAGGGCTCGGGGAGAGTCTCATGGTGAGGTTCCATCTCAGACTTCACATACCCCGCCCTTTCTAGAAGAGCTCCGAGGGGCACCAGCTCCAGCGCCGGTCCCTGTACATTCAGCACCTCATCCGAATGCGCCGGGTCAGGAGATGAGAGATGTTGTTCAGTTATTGACCCGATTAGTATCCGCACAGGCTCGGTGTCAGGAAGTAGGTATTAGTCACGCAGATAGGTCCGTGAGTGCGAGGGTTCGTGACTTTATTAATTTAGACCCTCCGGTATTCACTAGGGCAGATCCAAACGAGGACACTCAGGTATTTATTGATAGAATGCAGATGACGTTAAGGGTAATGAAGGCCACTACGACTGAGTCAGTTGAGCTATTTTCCTATAGACTCCGAGATGTTGCAGTTAATTGGTACGAGTCTTGGGAATTGTCCAGAGGTGAGGATGCTCCTCCAGCGGTATGGCAGGAGTTTACAGAAGCTTTTCTTCGTCATTATCTGCCACCAGAGCTTAGGCGAGCTAGAGTTGATAGGTTCTTGACCCTTCGGCAGGGAAACATGAGTGTTCGGGAGTACAGTCTTCAGTTTGATTTGTTGGCTAGGTATGCTCCCACTATTGTATCTAAGATGGAGGATCGGGTTCACCAGTTTGTGATGGGATTAGAGCCTCACTTGCTTAACGATTGTATGTTGGTTTCACTTTAGCCAGACATGGATATTTCTCGTATTCAGGCATACGCTCAGGGTGTAGAGGAGCGTAAATAGAAATAGAGGGCCGATCGTGAGCATGATAAGGCCCAGAATAAGAGAGCGAGGTCTTCGAGTCCTTCTGGTAAGTTTCGAGGTGGTTAGAGGCAGTAGTATTCGAAGTATCCATCCCAGCCCTAGGCTAGCGCGCCCACTTAGTTTGGCAGTAAGAGATTTTATTGTTCTACATATTCAGGGTCTGGCCAGAATTTCAGGGCCTCGGGTTCTCAGTATAGGGTTGAGTCAAATCAGATGAGGCCACCCTTGCCATAATGTACTCAATGTGGTAAGCAGCATACCAGGCAGTGCCGTATGAGGCTAGGTGTTTGTTATACTTGTGGTTATCTGGGCCACGTTATAAGGAATTGTCCGATGAGAGGTGATGCAAGCATAGCTCAGCCATTGGGATCTGCAGCTGGTTCGTTATTATCAGTATGCCCTCTGGGCAAGGTCCCCAAGAACCAATGAGTCGTGGTAGAGGCAGAGGCAGAGCATCTAGCTCGAGCAACCCTCAGAAATGCATTTATGTGTTGGCAGGACGACAGGACCAGAAGTCATTGCCTGATGTTGTTACAGGTATATTATCAGTCTCCTCATATGATGTATATGCATTGATTGACCCAGGTTCCACCTTATCATACGTTACTCCGCTAGTTGCTGGTAAGTTTGGAATAAAACCTGAATTAGTTAAACTTTTTGAGGTATTTACACATGTTGGGGACTCGGTGATAGCTAAACAAGTATATAGGGGTTGTATAATAGTAGTTCATGATTGACCTACCGTAGCAGACTTAATCGAGTTAGATATGGTAGAATTTGATGTTATACTGGGTATGGATTGGTTGGTTTCTTGTCATGCCAACGTTGATTGTAGATCAAAGATAGTCCGATTTTAATTTCCAAAGGAGCCTGTTTTGGAGTGGAAAGGTAACACGACATCGCCGAGAGGTAGATTTATTTCCTATCTTAAGGTAAGGAAGATGATCAAAAAGGGTTGTATTTATCACTTAGTTCGGGTTCAGGATGCGGAAGTAGAGTCACCAACCATTCATTCCATCCCTGTGGTTAATGAGTTTCCCGATGAGCTTTCGGGTCTCCCGCCAGAGCGAGAAATTGAGTTTTCTATTGACCTACTACCATATACTCACCCAATATCTATTCATCCCTATAGAATGGCCCCTGCAGAGCTGGAAGAGTTGAAAGAACAACTAAAAGACTTGCTTGAAAAAGGTTTTATCAGACCTAGTACGTCACCATGGGGAGCACCTGTGTTGTTTTTGAGGAAGAAAGATGGCTCCTTACGAATGTGTATTGATTATAGGCAACTGAATAAGGTGACGATCAATAATAAGTACCCGCTCCCGAGGATTGACGACTTATTTGATTAGTTGCAAGGTGCCAAGTGCTTTTCAAAGATAGACTTGAGGTCCAGATACTATCAGGTAAGGGTTAAGGGTTAAGGATGAAGATATTCCGAAGACAACATTCCAGACTAGATATGGGCACTTTGAGTTTCGGGTTATGTCGTTCGGTCTAACCAATGCCCCAGCAGTATTCATGGATTTGATTAACCGTGTGTTCAGGCCTTTCTTAGATCAGTTTGTAATTGTATTTATTGACGATATATTGGTATATTCTCATTCAGAGGATGAGCATGCTAGTCATCTGCTTACTGTGCTCAGAGTTCTACAAGAAAGGAAGTTGTATGCAAAATTTTCTAAGTGTGAATTCTGGTTGAACTCTGTAACTTTCCTTGGGCATATCATTTTGGGTTAAGGAATCCGGGTGAATACATAAAAGATTGAGGCAGTAAAGACTTGGCCTAGGCCCATAACACCGACGGAGGTTCGTAGCTTTCTTGGTTTGGCAGGTAATTACAGGAGATTTGTGGAAGGATTTTCTTCCCTTTCAGCACCTTTAACAAAGTTGACTCAGAAGGGAGTAAAGTTTAAATAGATTGATGCTTGTGAATGGAGTTTCCAGGCATTAAAGGATAGGTTAACTTCAGCACCGATTCTAACGCTCCCAGAAGGGACTGATGGTTATGTTATCTATTGCGGCACATCAGGTATTAGATTGGGTTGTGTGCTGATGTAGCATGGTAAGATTGTGGCTTATGCTTCTAGACAATTAAGAAAGCACGAGAAGAACTACCGGACCCACGATTTAGAGTTAGCGGCAGTGATTCATGCACTAAAGGTGTGGAAGCACTACTTTTATAGCATTCATGTTGATATCTATACGATCATAAGAGCCTCTAGTACATCTTCAAGCAAAAGGAATTGAATCTTCGTCAAAGGAGATGGTTGGAGCTACTTAAAGACTATGACGTTGATATTTCATACCATCTGGGGAAGGCGAGCATAGTTGTCGATGCCCTCAGTCGTAGATCTATGGGTAGCCTGTCGTATTTGCAGCCAGAAAAGAGGGGAATAACCCATGAGGTTCATTAGCTAGCTAGTCTTGAAGTTCGGTTACTAGACTTAGGTGACATTGGAATTACTCTTCAGGATACGGCAACATCATCTTTAGTAACTGAAGTAAAGGAACGCCAGTATAAGGATCATGTGTTAGTTTATTATAGGGATACCACCCTTTAAAAGGAGAGACGCTATTTGAAATTACAGAAGATGGGGTCCTCAGATATTGAGGACGATTATGTGTACCTAATGTTGCAGGGCTGCGTCGGCAGGTTACGGGAGAAATTCACTATTCCCGTTATTCTATCCATCCAGGAGTGACAAAGATGTATCATGACATCAGGGAAATATATTGGTGAGACGGAATGAAAAAAGATATAGAAGAATTTGTTGCTCAGTGCCCTAACTATCAGCAGGTTAAGATTGAGCATCTAAAACCCCGCGGATTATTGCAGGCTATGGAGATTCCGACTTGGAAATGGGAAATAATCAATATGGACTTCATCGTAGGCTTCCTCGTACCCAGCGTAAGTTCGATTCGATATGGGTGATTGTTGATAGGCTCACAAAGTCAGCCCATTTTCTGCCCGTTAGAACTACATATTCCTCAGAAGATTATGCGAGGCTTTATATCAAAGAGATAGTACGAATGCATGGTGTCCCTGTATCTATTATCTCGGATAGAGGAGCTCAATTTACAGCTAACTTCTGGAGGTCCTTCCAAAAGGGATTGGGGACTCAAGTAAGTCTTAGTACAACATTTTATCCCCAGACAGATGGACAGGCTGATCGTACTATTCAAACACTGGAGGATATGTTACGAGCTTATGTAATAGACTTCAAAGGAAGCTGGGATGATCATCTTCCACTTATTGAGTTCGCATATAATAATAGCTACCATTCCAGCATTCAGATGGCTCCATCCGAAGCTCTTTACGGACGAAAGTGTAGGTCGCCTATAGAGTGGTTCGACGTTGGAGAACCTGGATTACATGGGTCAGACCTGGTTCAGCAAGACATGGAGAAAGTAAAGTTGATTCGAGATCGACTATTGACAGCTCAGAGTCGTTAGAAGTCATATTCTGACGTGTGGCGTCAAGATTTAGAGTTTGGGGTTGATGACTGGTATTCTTAAAGGTGTCACCTATGAAGGGTGTAATGAGATTTGGCAAGAAATGCAAACTTAGCCCACGGTATATTGGGCCTTATAGGATTATTTGGAGAGTGGGCCAAGTAGCTTATGAGTTAGAATTGCCCTCGGAATTGGAGTCTGTCCATCCGATTTTTCACGTATCTATGTTACAAAAGTGCATTGGCGATCCTCTCCGAGTGGTGCCCACAAATGATGTACAGATTACAGAACACTTATGATACAAGGAAGTTCTGATTGCTATCCTAGACCAATAAATCCGCAAGTTGCAGAATAAGGAGGTTGCCTCCGTGAAAGTACTTTGGAGAAACAACAATGTGGAAGAAATGACTTGGGAGGACGAGGAAAACATGAAGTCTAGATATCCCTACTTATTTTCTCCTCCAGAGAAGGGTCTGAATGAGACGTCATAATCATAAGGTATGAGTATAAATTCTTATGTTGGTTATTATCGTTGGTCATATGAGGCCATTGTCGTTATTCATAATCATGGTCCTATGTGTTGTTGGATTATTAAGCTTCTACTGGTAGAGTTGGTAGTGGTGTTGTTACAGAGGCGACCTTGCCAAAGTTATATAGATCACGGGGAGTTGAACATTCGAGGACAAATATTTCTAAGGGGGGAAGGATGTTACATCTTGCATTTTTCGTACGTTAAAATTTCGTTTTCAGTTAACCAACGTAGACCCAGGAATGAGATCATCTTGACGTTAACGTACCGAAGCTATTTATAACAAACGATAAATAAGTATTATGAAGGATAAAGGGGTACACAGATTAAAGAAAACGAGTTTCGTTAAAAGTGGCCAATTTGGAATAAAATACGGGTCGAGCGATAATACCCGATATGAACTAGTACCATGCAAGGTACCATATGACCACAGTAGTATAATATATAACGTATATATGAAATATTTTTAAAAAAATATAATTTTAAGTAATTTGTGGTAATTTTTAAATTATGCGGGTAATTGATTAATTATCGGGTAATAGAACATTACCCAGTTAACTAATAAGCGGACAAAACTTAACTACTTATGCCCAAAAACGTGGCACAAGGCCACTAATTGAAGAAGGAAACTCATTAAACATAGGTATAGGTGGCTAATGTGACCTTACAAGATAAGTCTTGAAGTTTAAAAAGGAATTTGATTTTTAAGATCAAAAACCCATTCTGAAGGCTTCAACCAAGCTTCAAAACGTTGGAAAGCAGTTGAGTTTGAACCCATTCTTTAAGACCAATAACGTGAGAAAAGCAGAAACATTTCATTTCAACTCCTTAGAAGCAATTCTCGTCCAAGCTTCAACAAAATTAAGCACAATTTCGTTCAACAATTAAAGAACCAGGAGCTTCATCCTGTTGCGTTCAACATATTTCATAGAAGCAGAATTTCATTTCATTCAAATAATTTCGGGAACAGGTATGTTAAGGCCCTCCCTTCTTTCTTTTGGCATGGTCCAAATTATACTGAGAAACAAGCAAATACACAGTTTCCATAAATTACTCTATTCATAGAAATAGCAGGGGTATCTATTTTCTTGATTTCCCATGAAAAATATTATTATCTTCTGTTCATGGATCTCAGAATAATACACAGTTGAAAACGTTTATCCGGAAGGAATATTGAGACTATTACGTATCTTTCATGCATTTTAGTCATTTATACATGTGCATTGTCCCATGACCAGATGTTGTTATATATGCGTATATATGTATATTATATTTATATAGGATACGGGAAAAAGGTTACGGCGTTATATAAGCACCACCACTTAATCAGCTGGTATATGAGGATGATGTTGCCCACAGTGGCTGAAATATGACTCAGACGGTGTTATATACACGTATATATGTACATATATGTATATGGGATATGGGAAGAGGTTATGGCGTTATATACGCACCACCACCTGATCAGTTGGTATATATTGATGATGTGCCCACAGTGGCCGAGATGATATGATGGTATGCCCTCAGTGGCTTGATGATATTATGTACACTCATACCTATGCATGGCATGACATTTATACGCATGTGCAAGATATTATAAACATTTCAAAATTTACAAAGTTATTCAGATTTAAAGGTATTTCTGTATTCCATGTTTCATCTATGTCTTTTACGTACTTATTTTCATGCCTTACATACTCAGTACATTTTTCGTATTGACGCCCTATTTTACGGGGCCTGCGTTTCATGCCCGCAGGTGCAGGTAGGCAAGCTGACGGTCCCCCTTCTTAGGATTCTTAATCAACGAGAGTTGGCATGCTCCACTTGATCTGGAGCTACTTTTGTTTTGGTACGATACGTTTATATATATATATATATATAGGTATGACGTGGCTCAGACCCGTCTTTGTACAGTAATGTTTCTGTTAGAGGTTTGTGGATAGTGTGTCTAGTTGGGTTGTATGTGGCCTAGTCGGCTTTCAGTTTTGGATGTATTATTGTCTATAGCAGCCTTGCCGGCTCGCCCACTGTATTCTGCACAAATATGTACATATTCCTTGATGGCAGGTTTCCTTCACGTATGTTATTTTCGTAATGTAGTAGATGTTATACATGTTCATATCTTAGACGCATGCTTAGGGGTGTTTGACAGATAGGACTCAGGCACCCGTCGCGGCCCATCGGTTTGGGTCATGACAGAATCCTTCTAATCTCGTAATTGTTGCTACCTTCTATCACGCAGCCTGTATGACTTTGACCTTGTATGTGTGCATATATGACTCTTCTCCCCTTTTTCCCGCAGCTTTTAGCCAATTTCTAGTTCTCACTTTGTGAACATATACAGAGCTTGACAAGATATCCCTCTGGGCATCCATAGGTACACTGAAGTTCTTTGCTCGGTACTTTGTTAAACTTACGAATATTACTATATCTTGTTTCATAGACCCGGTTATCTATCTGCATGATTTTACTGCATCTAGGTAGGTCATACTATACCATAACTCTTACTTCGATTTATCGTTGTTGAGGTCTGCTACCAAATTCCAGCTTACTCTTGTTTCTTATCTCATATGTATAAATCTAAGTCTTTTACTGCTTCCTCATTATTGTTCATCTTAAGAATGATGGCCTAATCTCATTTCATACTTTATGACATTTGTCTATCCATTGTTGATTCACCTCAATATTAATCTACAATCCATAATCATATTTTATAGCATCCCAACGTGATTTGCCTTATGTGGGTATTTTAATCATGTACAATTCATGAAATCATTACTCAATCGAAGGTCCAAACGTCATCCTTCATTTATCATAATTACACTTTCATTCTACTACCAGGGCAACATTCTATCTCTTCTGAATGCTACTAGTCTTAGACTCCTTTGAGTTCATTCAGGCTATACGAAACTTTCTATAACTTAGACAAACCATCAGCTTTCTTATTTTCATAGGCTTAATCCCGAGGACTTATCCATTTTCGTCACCTTCTTACTTGCCTTTTATTATTCTTACTCTTGTTTTTCTAACAGCTTGTCGCTCTACCATACTTTAGCTTGCGACCTATACATGTCTATTTATACTACTCGCAACCTTCCTTCAACTTGCTTGCGCCATAGATTTTCTTATGTTATTCTGGAACATCAAGCGAGACATCACATCGTCTCTAACTCTTCTTTACTTTCTTAACTAGACCTCTTGGTATCTGGAAATCATATGCTGGAAGATATGCCACTACTGACACTGTTATCATTCCTGGGATACTGAATCCCAACACTTCTAGCCCTCTATCTGAAGTATGGATTATTCACAACCTTCTACACCTGAGTATCTCGTATGGTGTTCACTTTTACCTTACTTACCTTAAAATCTCGCATCGTATCTTGTATTTATTTCATAACCCCCTTCCACAGAGGTATGATTCACATCCACAACTTGAAGCTCTATTATAAAACTTGCACCTCTAGCGCATACACAATCCGGTGGGAGCTTCATACTGCCTTCATATGAGGCCGGTACTCTTCTAACTGGCTTTATCGTGGAGCCATTATAGAACATGGCTATTGTACTATCTCTTTTGTACCTCTGATATTTAAGAGTGATCCTGCAATGTTCTTAATCACAAGGTCTATAATTTTCTGGGTCCAATAATCAGACTCCTGATTTACTTAGTTAATGTAACTTTTTAGTTTCCTCTTCCCTCTAATCAACCTTTATGTAGGCTTAAACTATCTTCTAATCTGCGGATCATGGCATTAGTTTTTACTTTAGCCTTTCATGGGTGCTATGGAATATCTATGATACAATCTTTTAACAATACAATCCTTTGTCTATGACATGGGCTCAATTCTTTCTTTTAACTTATTCCGGAATCTTCTACAGTTGTATGATTGTCAACATATATGCTGCATGGATACTACTCTAAAATCTTAAGTGCATTCAAAACATAATTAACTCTGGACCATCGATCGAATAAGTCCTTCCGTTCCTTCTCAACTTTCTTTAAATGTAAGCAATTACTTTTCCTGGTTGTTCTGCCACTTGTTGCATGAATACTTGCCTTATCTTAGTGCCCACACGTATTGTAATTCCATACAACCCATATGATCTTGAATATCATCTTTAGACTTTTTTCTTTTTCCCATCCATTAGCCACGATAGGTTCCACCCGCATACCATGTTGTAGTGAGACTATTTTTACAATACCATTTCCTCTTTAGGTCACTGTGCTTA